>NC_081185.1:148514765-148814765 GCF_029867415.1 Vicia villosa
TGCCGTTGCTCTTGGAACTTCAATTTCCAGAGGTTTGTAACCCTCCGGTGGACGCATATCCATGGTGACTTTTGGAGCTTCAGAAGCTGGAGGTATGTACCCTTCTGGAGTAAAGTTATACGGCATGCCCCAAGGTCGATCAGGTGGCATGGTATACTGAGGAATAGGAGTAGAAACAATCTCGGAAACCACAGTCCTTTGTGGTTCTTCTGGCGTTGGTCGATTCTGCGCAACTACCAGGGCTTCTACCATACTATTGAGTCTTTCAACAGTACCTTTGAGAGTATTAACCTCTTCTCTGAGTTCTTCATTCTCTTGCTCAAAGTCTTCCATTCTTTTCTTGCGACTTGAACGAGTGTTGTATGGATGAGACAGCTTGAAAGTCTTGGTTCACCTCCTTCTCCTCCTCTCTTTCTGGAGAAAGGAAAGTGACTATTAGATCCGCGACAATTCTCGTGTCAGTGCGTACGACTAAAGCGATGTATGATATGCAATTAAGTTATTATTTTTCAAGGAAACACCATAATTACGTTATGAAACATCAAACTTTTATTAATTAAGCGAAAACGCCGTTTTTACACACTTAGAAAATGGAAATACAGAGAAACTGAGAGAAAGGACTCTAAAACTTTGACGAAGAGCCGACTTCACGTTCTAACATCTTCTTCTGTTTCTTGAGCTGAGCGTTCTCTGACGTGAGCTGATCGATGATCCAGGAAGCAGGAGGGATATGATGAGAAAGTGACGTTTGTGTCACTTGTCGATCGAGCACTTCAAGTAACTCATCCTTCCTTCTTAGGATGTTCTGAATCTCAACGTTTTCTGTGTTGACGATTCGATACTTGTTCCTCCAAGCATTCCTTTCTTGGCATACTTTGTTTAATGCCTCTTGTATTTTTTCAACGTCGGTGGAGAAAAGGTAAATTGGTTCCCTTAGGGGAATAGGTTCTTGACGTTGATATGGCATCCTGAGCTTGAATGCTCTGACGCGTACCCATTGAAGGTAAGGATCCAGGGAGATGCAAAGATGTTTTCCTAACAATCTTCTCCCTTTACTGCGAACAAGACGCCAGGCTTGGACAATTTCCTTCTTCAGCATGTTGCCATGATCGTCGATGTTCTTGAAGAACAGACCTTCCAATTGGATATTACTTGGAATGTTTTTCATGGGATAGCCGTATTGACGACGGGCTAAAGCTGGATTGTAACTGATTCCTCCCTTAGTTCCAATAAGGGGTACGTTGGGAAAACTTCCGCAACTGAAGATGATCTTGGTTTCGTCGTTGTCAGGACTACACCAATCAATGTCTGTATGAGTGAGAGACATGATTTTCTGTGACCAGTAAAGGCCATCCCTCATGTTCCAGAAAGTGCTAGACTTCGGTAGGTGTGAAACGAACCATTCGTATAACAACGGTATGCAGCATGTGATTAATCCTCCTCGTTGCAGGTTTCTTGAATGCACAGAATGATAAGCATCCGCAAGCAAGGTTGGAACTGGATTTCCAATTAAGAAGATCTTAATTGCATTGATGTCGACGAAATCGTTAATGTTAGGGAACAAAAACAATCCGTAGATAAGCAAAGCCAAGATTTCATCAAAAGCGTTCATATCTTGGATGCTGACGAAGTACCGAGCTTGATCAAACAGGAATTTGGAGGGCAATCCTTGAATTCCTCCTCTACTCACCATATGAGTTCTGATGTCGACTACGTTCAAAGGAGTAGTTGCAGCAATGATAACGTCATCAGGATTCTTTTCCAAACCGGAGTACGGATCTTGCGCGTACACGGGTATTCCAATCAGACGAGAGTACTCCTCTAACGTAGGCATGAGCTGATAATCTGGAAAGGTGAAGCAGTGATACGTTGGATCGTAAAACTGTACCAAGGTGGGAAGGATCCCATCCACAATGTTGGTATTGAGCAAAGGCAGAAGTTTTCCATGCTTCTCCTTGAAAGCCTGGGGGTTGACCACCAGTTTTCCGAGCTTTCCCAGTTCCTCGACCTGGGGAATCTTGAAGGTGTATTTCCTAGCTCTCTTTCTTCCGTAATCCATGGTATAGATCCTTAAGTCCTTTCTCCGTTTCTCTCTTTCTATGAAGTTCAAAACGTTCGTTATTTAGTTTCCTTGAAAAACGACTCGAAAAAGACTCTTTTTGTTTTTAGTTGTTTATTAATGAATGATGCATGAATGCATGAATGCACACACAAGAGTTTTAAACAAACATGGCGTTGAAGGGTATAGTGGTCATGAAGTCAAAACGCAGTCTCCCGCCCCAATGGTAAACTAAGGTTAATGATTTTTGTACCTGTAGAACGGGTTCTAAGGGTCTCAGAGTTTTTGCTCAACCTTAAAGATACGTTGATTGGTATCTATAAGAGAGTTTTCTCTGAGTGTAGTATCTGCGTGACAATTACTTCCGTAATCACCGCTCTACGTCCTAAAAAAGGCTTTAAGTGGGGTTAATGTGTTTCTAGGTCCTCCTGGTACAAATCAGTCTCGGAATGCAGTGGCGCAGTTAATCACAACCAGCCAGGCAAGTCCCAAGAGTAGAATTGTGAACCAAGATTAGAGGGCCTTCACCGGGAAGACATCCTCCATCCTATCTTATGTTGCACTCAAATCCGGGTATAGGATTTCTCACCACAAGGGGGAATCAAGCCCTTTCCCGATACAGAATAAACAAAATAAACAAATATATATGCAACAAACACATGATATGACACAGAGGTTAGGCATGACCTCTCTTGTTTGAGGGGGAATTTGGCATCCCTAATTCCTCATTGGGGCTGGACCAGCAACAGGTCAACCATTGGTTTGGATGAAAAACCAAGGTTTTTAACACTTATATCCCCAGCAGAGTCGCCATTTTTCTGTGGTGTCGTTTTCTTTTACCTCCCCGTTTCACTTGGGAGGACGGCACGCTAGACCCTTCACGCGAAATTTGGAAGGAGAATGCGCCCGTGGCGGGATGAATTTTATTTCAGTTCTTCCTACGATATCACACGAACTTTCTTATTTGTCCTACGAGTAGGAAAGGGGAAAAAAGATCTCAACTAAACCCTAGGAGTTTGCTAAGTGTGGGGATTTACACCTAGACTAGAAATTCTGGAGTCCGGGGGGTCGGTTATACATAGGGAAGTGTTTAAACACCCTACATATCTGTAGTACTCTACAGGAACCTTCTCTGTGTCATTGTGTTTGTGTTTACTGCTAATTACTAGGAAAGTTTCTCCTTTGTATTAGGAGAGAGAATTGAATTGATTTTAAAAGACAGACAGACAGACAAACTGACTATTTTTGGTATTTTATTAGCTCGCTGAGATTCCTTGTGAACCTCATGCCTACATATCCCTAGTGGAAGTCAGAGCTTAATGTAGTTCGGGGAACTAACTAGGGAAAATAATTGTTTTTTTTGTGCCTTGCTTGAAGCTCAAGGTTGAAGCTTGGAATTAAATCTCTGTTTACGGTAAAGAGACATGAAATCATCTCTACAGAGAGGTATTTGTACTATTCTACCACAAACATTTAAAGGAGTGACAGAATAACTGGATTCATTTCATTCAAGAGGGGGACCTTACTTGTGTGTGCAAGTATGCCAGTCATGAAATTCTGGACTCAGACACGTGATGTCTTACAGGATGTCACGACATCACTATCTGTATCTTTTTCAAACAGATGAACAAAGTACAAGCAGAAAAGAGAATAACACAAGATAATTGTTAACCCAGTTCGGTTCTAACAAACCTACATCTGGGGGCTACCAAGCCAGGGAGGAAGTCCACTATAAGCAATATTAATTCAAGGTAATACAACTCAATATTACGCCTTTCACTTAATATCTACCCAATGCAACTTCAATCTAAATACTAGATCAGAGATCCTACTCACTCCCCCTCAATCACAGCAGTGATGAACACTTACAAACAAATAATAACAGACGAAGACACTCTTCAGAGACACAACTTGATCTTGCTTAAAAGCTTTGATCAAGAACAATAGTACTCTTGCTTAGAAGCTTCGAGTACCTCTTACAACACAAAACAAACACACCTAGACCAAGACAATCATCATGATGATTGTTTGGCTTACAAGAAATCTAGTACACAGACAACACAACAGACCTTTTAGACGGCAACCCTAATTTTCCACTCTTACAGCAGCTTCTTCACTTGATATATATAAACTTGCATCAGCTGGGCCTTGGATCCAATACCAGTTTTAAACCTGATTAAAACCGTTTCCGATAGGGCAGAGATCCATCACAAAACATTGTTCTGAAACAAGACAATATCCAAAGTTTCCAAAAGAGGCGCGCAAAAACTTAACTGATCAAGAACCAAACACGAACATAACACAGTAGCTTCGGATGTCTTGACATCGGTCTCGACATTAAGAAAAAGCCTGCACAAAAGAAACTACAAGAAAACTTAAAGGCAATGCATGTCAAAACAACAGGTTTGACATGATACAGATACTATTTGTTTTACCAAAAATACAGCCAATCAAAAACATCTACAAACTCCCCCTTTGGCGAATTTTTGGCTAAAACAACAATAGATGATATCAGAGTACTCGCAGCAGCCAAAATGAACAAGGATCCAACAAACAGCCCACAACATCATCATCACCATAGTACACCCAAGGAACCAAACAGAACAGCCCACAACATCATCATCACCATAGTACACCCAAGGAACCAAACAGAACAGCATCCATACCAAACAGTATCAACAACCATATCATCATTTCTCCCCCTTTCTAGCCACAAAAGGAGCCAAACAACAAGTGAAGAATCATCCTTCTCACTCATCTCCACATTATTGGAGCTACTACCAACAGTATCCTCACTCTCCTCAGCCAATACTACCAACAGTATGATCATTACCTCCATCAGCAGAGTATACTTGACAGTCAAGGTAGTAGTAGTGCTGGTCCCACAACCAATTAATTGCTATAATCCTTCACAGAGACAAATGCCTAGTTTGCTTCTTAGGTTTTCAAATTGATTTGCATCCAAGGCTTTTGTGAAAATATCAGCTAGTTGAAGGTTTGTAGCAACATGTTCCAAGACAATTGTTTTATTCTCAACAAGATCTCTAATGTAATGGTGTCTAATATCAATGTGCTTGGTCCTGCTATGCTGAATAGGATTCTTCGAGATGTTAATGGCACTTAAGTTGTCACAATATAGTGTCATGACATCTTGTGTGACATTGTATTCTGATAACATCTGTTTCATCCAAACAAGCTGAGAGCAACTACTTCCAGCTGCAATGTATTCTGCCTCTGCAGTGGACAGAGACACACAATTTTGTTTCTTGCTGAACCATGAAATAAGATTATTACCCAAGAAGAAACATCCTCCTGAAGTGCTTTTTCTGTCATCAGCACTTCCTGCCCAGTCTGCATCACAATACCCAGTGAGAATGGGTTCACACCCATGAGAGTAGAGCATTCCATATTCACAAGTACCATTCACATATTTCAGAATCCTCTTGACTTGATTGATATGGCTGGTTTTGGGTTCTGCTTGATACCTGGCACATACTCCAACAGCGAAGGCAATATCAGGTCTACTGGCTGTAAGATACAGCAGACTTCCTATCATGCTTCTGTACAGACTTTGATCAACACTAGTTCCCTTTTCATCTTTGGTCAGCTTCAAGTGGGTAGGTGCTGGTGTCCTTTTGTGAGAAGCACTTTCCATTCCAAACTTTTTGACAATGTTTCTAGCATACTTGCTCTGAGAGAGAAAGATTGAGTCTTCCATCTGTTTGACTTGTAGCCCAAGAAAATAGGTTAATTCACCAACTAGACTCATTTCAAATTCAGATTGCATCTGATCAACAAAATGTCTAGTCATCTTGTCTGACATTCCACCAAATACAATATCATCCACATAGATTTGGGCTATCAGAATCTTCCCTCCTTCATCTTTGACAAAAAGAGTTTTATCTATCCCTCCTTTCCTGTATCCATTACTAGTAAGAAACTCAGTTAGTCTCTCATACCAAGCTCGAGGGGCTTGTTTCAAACCATAAAGAGCTTTTCTTAGTTTGTAAACATGATCAGGATGATTTGGATCAGCAAAACCTTTAGGTTGCTCTACATAGACTTCCTCATTTAAGTACCCATTCAAGAAAGCACTCTTTACATCCATCTGGTATAGTTTGAATTTCAGAATACATGCAATTCCCAACATTAGCCTAATTGACTCAAGTCTGGCAACAGGGGCAAAGGTTTCATCAAAGTCAATTCCTTCAACTTGGGTGTATCCTTGAGCAACTAGCCTTGCTTTGTTTCTGATAACAGTTCCCAGTTCATCTGACTTGTTTTTGTAAACCCATTTAGTTCCAATGACATTAGTACCTTTAGGTCTTGGTACCAGCTCCCAAACTTCATTCCTTTCAAACTGGCCTAGTTCTTCCTGCATGGCATTAATCCAGAACTCATCTGTTAATGCTTCCTTGACATTTTTAGGTTCAATCTTTGATACAAAACAAGAGTTTGTGACAACTTCTCTTGACCTTGTAATAACTCCACTGTTGAGATCCCCTATAATAAGTTCTTTAGGATGATCTTTCTGAAGTCTTATAGAAGGAATCTTGTTAGGGGGTTCAGTCTCAGCTTCTGTGATATTGGGATTGTCATCATCTTCTCTTGTGGATCCTTCTGCTGTAAGATCCCAGAATGTTCCGACATCTCCTGTGACATCTGCTTGATTGTGAATATCATCAACCACAACGTTTATGGATTCCATTATTGTTTTGGTTCTTGAGTTGAAAACTCTGTAGGCTCTGCTGTTTGTAGAGTAGCCCAGAAAGATTCCTTCATCACTCTTGGGATCCATCTTCCTCCGGTGATCTCTATCAGCAAGAATATAACACTTACTACCAAACACATGGAAGTATTTGACAGTAGGTTTTCTTCCCTTCCAGATCTCATATAGGGTGGTAGAGGTTCCTTTTCTTAAGGTAACTCTGTTATGGACATAACAAGCAGTGTTCATGGCTTCAGCCCAGAAGTAGATAGGGAGATTCTTAGCATGGATCATAGCTCTAGCTGATTCTTGAATAGTTCTATTCTTTCTTTCAACAACCCCATTTTGCTGTGGAGTAATAGGGGAAGAGAACTCATGATGTATTCCTTCAGAGGAGCAGAATTCAGCAAACTTTTGATTCTCAAATTCCTTTCCATGATCACTTCTGATTCTCACAACGCTATTATCTTTTTCTCTTTGAATTCTTTGACATAGGTCCTTGAAAACATCAAACACATCTGACTTTTCTCTGATGAAGTTTACCCAAGTGAACCTGGAGTAGTCATCCACAACCACATAAGCATATTTCTTTCCTCCAAGACTTTCTATTTGCATTGGTCCCATCAAGTCCATATGTAACAGTTCAAGAACTCTGGAAGTAGTCAAATGTGTAACTTTTGGATGTGACATCCTGGTTTGTTTTCCTGCCTGACACTCACCACATATTTTTCCTTCATCAATTTGTAGCTTAGGAATTCCTCTTACAGCTTCCAGAGAGATGAGTCTCTTCATACCTCTTAGATGAAGGTGACCAAGTTTTTGATGCCACTGCTTTGCTTCTTCTTCTTTAGGACAAACAGTAGAGTAGCTAGATTCATGAGACACCCACAAGTAGCAGTTATCTTTGGATCTGACACCTCTCATTACTACTTCCTTTTCTTTATTAGTAACCACACACTCATCTTTGGTGAAGTTGACTTGGTATCCTTGGTCACATAGTTGACTGATGCTTATGAGATTAGCTGTTAGGCCCTTGACCAACAAAACACCTTCTAAACTTGGCACTCCCGAACAGTCTAATTTTCCAACTCCTTTGATTTCTCCTTTAGCTCCATCACCAAAGGTTACATAGCTAGTGGAATGACTCTTGATATCAACGAGCAGGTTCTTGAGTCCAGTCATGTGCCTGGAGCATCCACTATCAAAATACCAGTCTTCTTTGGCTGAAACTCTAAGAGATGTATGAGCTATTAAAGCCTTACTCTTAGGTTCCCAATGTTGCTTCTGGATGGGCATGATCTGCTTGGGTTTGTAAGTAGGAGCTTGATCTGGATATCCATATAGTCTGAAGCAGAATGGCTTAATGTGTCCAAATCTTCCACAGTAGTGACATCTCCATCTTTGAAACTTTCTCCTCATTTCACCTTTCTCGTGATGTTGAGTCACATGTTGTGACATCGGCTTCGACATCTCAGCTTCAGGTTTAGTTCTGCTACTATCTCGGACATATTTCTTTGCACTAACAAATCCTATGCCAGACATATCTCTTGAACTCTTTCCAACCTGCAAGATCTCCTCCAGCATATCCGTGCCATTGTTCAACATTTTTACTGATTTCGACATCTGATCAAGTCTGGATTGTAACAGAACAGCTTCATCATTTAGTTCAGTTATAGTTTCACTAAGTTCTTTGTTATCAGCCTCCAACTGAGCTATGTAGTTCTTCTGATCTTCACCTTGTTGACACACTTCAGCACATTTGATACACAGTTCTCTATAGGAACATGCCAGTTCTTCAACGGTTAGCTCGTCTTTCCTGAACTCTTCATCAGAGTTGCAAATTCCAGTAAGGGCTGTGACATGTTTAGCTGATTCTTCTTCAAAATCACTCTCAGAATCTTCATCAGACCAGGAGACTGACAATCCTTTCTTCTGTTTCTTTAGGAAGGTAGGGCATTCAGCTCTAATATGTCCATACCCTTCACATCCATGACATTGGATCCCTTTGTTGTGATTGTACTTTTCTTCTGGTTTAGCTCCTCTACCAGAATCAGAAGATCCACTGATGTCAGATGGGATGTTCTTGACATTTGGTCTTGACCTCTGATGCATCCTTCTCATAATTTTGTTGAATTGTTTACCAAGCATAGCTATGGATTCAGATACATTCTCCTCTCTACTTTCCTTTACTTCTTCACTGGAGTTGGACACAAAAGCTATGCTTTTGTTTTTCTTATCAGAATTTTCATTGATTCCCATCTCAAAGGTTTGAAGGGATCCAATTAACTCTTCTACCTTCATTTGGCTGATGTCCTGTGCCTCTTCTATAGCTGTGACTTTCATATCAAATCTCTTAGGTAGGGATCTAAGGATTTTCCTCACCAACTTTTCATCAGACATTTTTTCTCCCAAAGCTCCTGAGGTATTAGCAATATCGAGTAAATTCATATAAAAATCCTTAATGCTTTCATCGTCCCTCATCCTTAGATTTTCAAATTTTGTAGTTAGCAGTTGAAGCCTTGACATCTTCACTTTGGAGGTGCCCTCATGAGTAGTCTTGAGGATATCCCAGACATCTTTGGCTAGTTCACAGTGATGAACCAGTCTGAATATATTTTTGTCTATTCCATTGAATAGGGCATTTAGGGCTTTTGAGTTGCCAAGTGCCAATGCCTCTTCATCTTTGTCCCAATCTTCCTCTGGTTTAAGAGTTTTGTTGCCATCTTTATCAGTATTAACAGGATGTTCCCATCCTTTGTTCACAGCTCTCCAAGCTTTGCTGTTCACGGATTTCAGAAAAGCCACCATGAGGGGTTTCCAATAATCATAATTAGAGCCATCCAGAATGGGTGGTCTCATTATGAATCCACCACCTTCTTTGTCCATCGAACCAGAAAATACTTTCCCTAGATCTCACCCAGTAAAAACAGGCAGGGTGCCTGCTCTGATGCCAATTGAAATTCTGGACTCAGACACGTGATGTCTTACAGGATGTCACGACATCACTATCTGTATCTTTTTCAAACAGATGAACAAAGTACAAGCAGAAAAGAGAATAACACAAGATAATTGTTAACCCAGTTCGGTTCTAACAAACCTACATCTGGGGGCTACCAAGCCAGGGAGGAAGTCCACTATAAGCAATATTAATTCAAGGTAATACAACTCAATATTACGCCTTTCACTTAATATCTACCCAATGCAACTTCAATCTAAATACTAGATCAGAGATCCTACTCACTCCCCCTCAATCACAGCAGTGATGAACACTTACAAACAAATAATAACAGACGAAGACACTCTTCAGAGACACAACTTGATCTTGCTTAAAAGCTTTGATCAAGAACAATAGTACTCTTGCTTAGAAGCTTCGAGTACCTCTTACAACACAAAACAAACACACCTAGACCAAGACAATCATCATGATGATTGTTTGGCTTACAAGAAATCTAGTACACAGACAACACAACAGACCTTTTAGACGGCAACCCTAATTTTCCACTCTTACAGCAGCTTCTTCACTTGATATATATAAACTTGCATCAGCTGGGCCTTGGATCCAATACCAGTTTTAAACCTGATTAAAACCGTTTCCGATAGGGCAGAGATCCATCACAAAACATTGTTCTGAAACAAGACAATATCCAAAGTTTCCAAAAGAGGCGCGCAAAAACTTAACTGATCAAGAACCAAACACGAACATAACACAGTAGCTTCGGATGTCTTGACATCGGTCTCGACATTAAGAAAAAGCCTGCACAAAAGAAACTACAAGAAAACTTAAAGGCAATGCATGTCAAAACAACAGGTTTGACATGATACAGATACTATTTGTTTTACCAAAAATACAGCCAATCAAAAACATCTACAAGTCAGATGCCTCTTAAATGAAAGAAAGTTGCTCGTCCAAATTAGGGAAAGTGTACAAGTCTGGGGATGTGCCAGAGCATGTCTTTCAGAGTCCTAAATGGGAGACTTTGATTGAAATTGAAATTGAAATGTAATGTTTGTTTGTTTGAATGTGGTAGAGTAGTAAAAATATCTCTCTATAGAGATAAGCTATGTCTATCTACTGTATAAAAGATTTGACTTTAGCTGGCTTGTATGAGGCCCAAGCTTGAGGCTTTTTGATTGATTAATTATTATTATTGACTCTGGGAGATGGCTCCACTGGGGGTTAATTATACGGTATTTTTGTGTTCTGTACAAAGCCCAGAATTGAGGCTGACTCTATTTAGGGAGACTCTATTTATGTGCGTTGTACAAAGCCCAAGGTTGTGGCTAACTGTGGAGGATAATTGAATGAATGACTCTATTTTATGTGCCTTGTACAAAGCCCAAGGTTGTGGCTGACTCTAGCTAGGAAAACATTATTTTTTTGCCTTGTACAAAGCCCAAGGTTGCGGCGGACTCTTAAATGAATTAAGTATGGATGACTATATGGGGAAAGATCCTAAGTGTTAGGAATCTTTGACACATGAAAGATATGGTTTATCTGCCTTGTACAAAGCCCAAGGTTGTGGCTACTGAGTGATGAAGAACTCACTGGGGAGACTCTATTATCTGCCTTGTACAATGCCCAAGGTTGAGGCTGACTCTTGACAGGGGAGTTTTATTGTTTGGGTGCCTTGTACGAAGCCCAAGGTTGAGGCTAACTGTTTTTGTTGGTTTTGACTCTACTGAGGAGGTTTTATTTATTGAAAGACTGTTTTTTCTTTGGAAGCTAACCCTTTCCAGGGATTTTGACTCAGCTGGTGAATTTGTCTGTTAAAAGACTGACTTTATCATGTTTTTTTTGGAGGCTGACCCTTTCCAGGGATTTTGACTCTTTTGGGGAAATTATCTCCTAAGAGAAATGACATTTTTATTAATTGACTTTGGAGGCTAACCCTTTCCAGGGGTTTTGTTGAAATGAAGGAATGTGTGGAAGCTAACCCTTTCCAGGGATTTTATTTAGACAGATGTTGGAGGCTAACCCTTTCCAGGGGTTTTGTTGAAATGAATGATTTGGGTAGCACTCCATTAATTATTAAAGGAAGAAAGGATTGGCAGAAAGATTATCTAGTGGAGACTTCTTGTTTAAAGCCCAAGATGAAGGCTGACTCAATGCTGAGGATGACCAAAACATAGATCCTAGACTCTACTAATGAGGATTGATGAAGATAAGGGTGACAGAGACTGTCCATGTCTCTCATTCCAAAAATGTACTCAATGCAAAATTGAGACAAACTTAGCTTGTTTTAAATTCTGGTTTAAATTGGAAGAAACTCACCAGGGTAGGCTAAAAGGTGGCTAAAGACCTGTTCCTATGTTTATAAGAAACCTGATGGGTCCTTGTATACAAGCTCAAGAGGAAGCTGGAAATGCTTTTAAGAAGCCTGTGGGTCCTTGTACAAAGCCCAAGAGGAGGCTAATCGAGGGTCCTTGTTATAGCACAAGAGAAAGCTATGTAGTTTTGAACTTATTTTGGCTCTAAGCAAATGGGTAAGAGGTTTCACCGGGAATAATTCCTCTTTGGGTGGATGTGTCCTATTATTTTTGGATTCTAAGGTTTTTGCCAAGATGTTTCACCGGGAATAATTCATCTTGGGGGTTTGAACTACAGATCTCTAATTAGGAAAGAGCCTTCACCGGGAAGACATTCTCAATCCTAGGCCATATTCCTATAATATATATATAGTTTAACTGTCCTAAGGTTTATACTCAAACGTAGTTCTAAACTAATATATGCACAATTTATATTTGACAGTAATTTAAATAAAGACTGTAAATTGAAAGCTTGTAAAGCCTAACCTGGATGGAGTGGAGGCCATTGAAGAAGTATGTACAAAGCCTCATCAGTAATTTTTGTTGTTTTGTTGATGACAGTTGAATATTTATGATAAACAGTTAATGGTTTTTGAAAACAGAAGAAGTGAAGATGGACAAAGGTCACATAGGTATCTGAAGAGTTTCACCGGGAATAATGCCCTTCAAATACCAGAAGAATGTTTTGAAAACAGAAAGAAGATTTTGAAAATACAGTTTTGAAAACAAGCTAAGAAGAGAAGGTTTTTGGGACTTACACTCTATTAGAGGCCCAGTACTTTACAGTCCTGGTTATGAGAGCAATTTGAAAATGATTTTGAATGATACAAGGTTTTGTTGTTTGAAAACCTTAATTATCCGTTTTTAATCGGAGACTGATAACAGCTTTGAAAATTGACAAAAGTCAGCTTAATTAAAGTAAAAATAAAGATTTTTACTTAATTAAGACCTAAACAAATAGGGTTTCATCATAAAATTATTTACCAAGTGATTTAGTTTAAAACAAAGTAGAAAATATGTATTCAAGTATTTAAGAAAACACCTAAAACATACTATTTTAAACCTAATAAAAATACATGAAATAAATAATATTTTTATGATTTTTTTGATTATTCACAAAATAGATATGTTAAATAAAAAGTGTGTGAAAAATGAAGTGAAAATGATTTATTTTGATAGGTTAAATAAATATGTGAAGTTGTGAAGAGAAATGAAAGAAATTAGTGTTAAAAAAATAAGTTTTGGCCCTTGGAGGGTTTGAACCCACGCCCTTGAGGTCACCAATCCAAAACAACACCACTGAGCCAACGCGCGCTCAGTGTTAGTGACTTGCCTCCATTTGGTCATGTTTCAAAACAAAGTTGTAAATCCTTAAAAAATAAAAGAATCAAAAAGTCTGGGGCGAGGGGGATTCGAACCCCAGACTTGTGGCATGATGATACTAAGGGCGCATGTGTGGCCACTAGGGCAAGTTGTTTAGTCATTAATAAAACGCATACCACTCAAAATAAAATAAACTCTGCCCTGAGATTTGAATTTTGCGCGCCACCACCATCTTCGTCTTCAACCTCAAGCTCCATGAATTTGAATTTCTGAACTCACTCATTTCTCAATCATTTGCCATGATGTAAACACGAAACTTGCTCTAATTTCACTCACGATCCTAAATATGTAACTAACATGAACTAATATTAACTACATCTAACTAATTTACCAGAAATCGTGAAGAACCCTAAAATTTCAAAATCAAATTAAATGACTATACTGAAAGATAAATGGATGATGATAGAGGGTTTTCAATCCTCTGATGATGCTGAACAAGATAGAATCGAGCTATTTCATAAAGAGTACTTAAATTAGAGAGGTGAAGTTCAGAAACTTACCTCTGAAAATGGAGGTCGTGAGGATGATTGAGAGCACCTGGGCTTGAATGAATGATCTCAATAGCTTCCCTGAGACTCAATGATGCTAACTGGATGCTTATTGTAGCCTGAATCCTTCTGAATTGTTCTATGGACCTCCCTCGATTTGAGCTTCAAGTGGACATGGAGGTTGTTGAATCCTGAGTTACAGATGAGCTGCAGCCATCTGGTTAGCTTCACTATGACCTGAGGAGTGTGTCTGGATGATTGGCTTGCCTTGAAACCTTCTGAATCACTCCATGGACCTCCAACTGCAGATGCTCCAAAGTGAGAGCAACAATGGTGTTCCTCCACCTACAGAAGTGATCCAGGTGCTTGGATCACCTCAAATGACCTCCCTTGAGATGTTAGAATGCTCACTTCCCAAAGATAAGCTTTGGTTTGAAGAAATCGATTCTTCTTGCCAAAGAACTTTGAAAAACAATGAACAAGAGGAGAGAAAGAGAAAGCAAGGAATATGGTTGCTTTGGTGTGTTTTTGAATGAGGAATGCATCTGTATTTATAGGCAAATGGATTGGTATAGCTGCAGAGGAGTGAGCTTCCTTAGTGAAGTTGATTTGCTTTCTTAGCCATGAAGGAATTCAAAGAATATTCCAAGTGCAATGATGAGCTCTTTGATACCACTCCCTAGCCATCGGTTTTGCTTGATCTTAGGGGACCAAATGGCTGCAGAAATGAGCTCCAATTGGTTGGGAGAAGATTCCTTTGATGAATCATCAATTTGCCATAAATTCAAAAATGCAATCATTACATAATCACATGCCTTTGTTTTTTGGAATCTTCTCTAATCCTTATGCAATGATGAAAATTGATGTATGGTATGGTTTCAGATGCATTAGAGGTCGTGTAGCATCACTTAGTGAAGCAAAATGCACAAAATTGCAAAGTTCCAAATTGTACATGACCTATAATTTTACTTCATGAGGCCAACTTTGAACAAGCATAACTCCTAGCTCAAATTGAATTTGAAGAAGGTTGAACACAATTTGGAAAGCCCTAAACATCTACTTCAAATCATTAGTTTGGAGTTTCTTCAGAATCCTTTGGGAAATTTGTGAAAAATGAGCCTAAAGTTGGATGAAAACTAGGTTAAAACACTTAGAAAAATTTCTAAGTGTTTATGACCTAAACTTCAAAATTTCCAAAACTTCATAAATGGTTGATCTTTTGAAAAAAGTTCCCTTGTAAGATGTTGTTTTATTTGGCAAGATCTACAACTTTCATGTTGGAAGTTTTTTGAGTTGTGTAGGTGAAATTTTGAGATCTCACCATGCCCTCAAAAACCCTAATTCCCGACTTTTTGCTCCTTGATGAATTTCTTTGAATTTCTTTGGCCAAATGACTTTGACATCCATATATTGATGATATTAATCTTTGAAAGTCATTTTTTGACCAAAAACCTTAAAAGTCAATGATGATCCTTCACAGTTGACTTTTTTCTGACAAAGTGAATTTTTGGGCTTTTGTGTAGAAACAAGATCTTTTCCTCAAATGAATGATGTAAATGGATTATATTGAGGTAGTAGAGATTCTTGAATCATGTCTTGAGTTTTGGATTCATGCCCTGGTTAAAAGTCAACTATCTTGGTGAATTAGGTCAAAACCCTAATTTGTCGACCATGTGAAAATAATGACTGTAGACTTTGAATTGAAGTGTGATGTCTAGTAGATCTTGTCATATGAGTTATTTGAAGATGATTGATGTTTTTGAATGGTTCCCTGGGGCTTTTTAGGGTTTCCCAAAAGTGATCCCTGATTTTAGTCCCTGATAGGCTCAAAACCCTAGTCTGGTGACCTGAGTAAACCTGTACTCATATGACTGGATGTCTAATCAATCATAAATGAGAAAAGTGAAGTTTTTGAGCCCCATGATTGTATTAAAGACTAGTCTTTGTATTGATTGATCCTTTGCCTGAGCTTTCTTGTCTTCGAGCATCCTCGATTAGGTACCAGATGGAGAAATGACTGCTCTGGGTACTTGTCTTGACCTGATGAAAAATCCTGAAGATATGTCATCTCAGGGGGGTCAAAAATTAGGGTATGACATTAGGGAAAGCATGTATTTTGATATACTCCAGACCCATTGGACACAATATCTTCTTCGCCTAATAGCAACGAACTGACAATTTGTTATTTTCTGGTAACATTCGCTTAGCAATTCAAGTAATTTCGTGAAACTTTTATCCGACCATCCATTGTTTGCCTTCAGATTAAACAACTTAAACACCACCAACAATCGTGTAAAATTCATGCATCTCTTATATAAAGGGGTGTCTTTATCACTACATAAGGTATCATAAATATGAGCATTCTTAAAAGAAGATTCCGCAATATCGCGGAACATATCCTCTAGATGATCCTCCATATATTCATCTTTATCCACTATTTCACTTTGTGGCGCCCAACTTTATCTTTATCCACCTCACCATACCACGTTCATATTATATAATTTTGACATATATCATCACAACAAAGGTGCTGAAGTATTTCGTTCTTTGTACTCTTATTGATATTCGCGCAAACAACACAAGGAAAATAAAAGATACCATTATTGTCAGGAAGATGCTTATCAGCGTATTCAAGGAATTCAAGAACTCATTTCTTATAAACTGGGCCTAATCTATCAGCTTTCATACAACTACGATCAATAACAACTTCTGAAATTTATTATACACGTGTAATAATGTGAATGACACGCTAAAATCGAAACCTAAAGCAAAACTAAGTCTAAAGCATGTGAAAAATGTACTCTCATACTGACTTGAGCATATACACAAAGAAAAAAGGAATAAATATGTTGAAGAGTACCGTACTTCGAAGCTAAAGAATCTTATGCACGTAAGAAATGAAGATGTTGAAGAGTACCGTACTTCAAAGCTGAAGAATCAAATGAACGAATAGGGTGAAGATTTGAGCATATACAACGTAAACCAAGAAAAGATGAATGAAGATGTTGAAGAGTACCGTACTGGGAAGCTGAAGAAACAAATGAACAAAGAGGGGGAGGATTTGAGCTCCAAATGAATGAATACGAAGAGGGTAAAGATTACGCCACCTTTGTCATTTCTGGATCGCTTGTTCACCTAGGACGTCTTATGAAAGAAATACGAAATAAGTTTTTTTTTAATTTATCAGTAAACCCTTTAATCACGGTTGGACAAACCTTCCGTAGTGGAAACTTAAGTCCTCTAACAAAGAATGGTGTATTAACCGTTGTTAAATCATTTTCAATTTATTTTTTAAATAATGGAGATAGGTGACACACGCGTAATGTACTCCGGAAAATGGAAAAAATGTAGTAGCTGGGAATCGAAGCATGCTACACATAATTTATTACTATTATGCTTAAATTCAACTTTCATTAAATTACTGTTTATAAATCAAGCAACTCACAGGACGCGAAAATTTTCACCTATCACTACGGTGTATATGAATACGTTGAAAACATGGTGTTGTTGTTTGCGCGTTTTGTAGTAGTGAATATATGGAAAAAGAGGTCTATCTTCTTTGATCTTCCATATTGGTCAAGTCTTGATGTTAGACATTATTTTAATGTGATGCACGTGGAAAAAATGTGTGATATTTTTATTGGCACACTTCTAAATATTCCAGGCAAGACTAAAGATAGTAAGACTTCCCGTCGATATGGAGGCGACGAGTATAGGAAAATAGTTGGCTCCAATAGAGAGAGGAAAAAGAACTTATTTGCCTCCAGCATGTCAGACTTTATCTAAAAAGGAAAAAAAAATTGTGAGTGTTTGCAAGGTATTAAAGTTCCGCAAGGTTACTCATCAAACATCAAGAAACTTGTATCAATGAAAAATCTCAAGTTAATTGGTTTAAAATATCATGATTAAGTTAAACTTTCGCATTAAAAAACAAATTGTTCAAGAATGCCATCCAAATCTCCTTCAAAATAACTCAATCATCAAAACACAACATCAAAACCAATAATCAATTATGATCAAATTCATGGTATATTCCAATTATGTTCAAAAGTGGCAAAAACAAAAATTAAATCATGGTTTTATCATGCTATTAGTATTCGGGAAGCCGCTAAACAAAAACACTAATTAGTCAGGATAAAAAATCAGACAACTTTAAGGAATCTAATTATCTATCCACTTCATCTTCTATATAGCACTGAGAAGCATCCTATACACAAAAAGTATATAGTTTTTCTCAGTTCATAATCATCATCTCAAAAACATTGTCTCTTATCCACACACCAACAACAAATGAGTAAAACGGAAAGTGGTATGAGTTGAATAAGGTGACTAACCTTGTTGAATTTGAGTAAAATATAAAGAAGAGTGTATGAGTTCAGAATTGAAGTCCTGCATAATTAAGATAAGAAGAAAATTAAGGAAGGTGAAAATTATGAAGAAAATTAACTGCTCTAACAAATTCAAATAATGGAAACAGAGAGATACTTAGAAACAAGATAAGAAAATTCAGTGTATTGTTCAGCATGACGAGATCAGTGTTAGGCTAATGTTACTATTCTTCTATCTCATCTAAACTTAGAACCATCACTAGTTAGAAGGATATCTTTACCATAACTAGCAACTTCACCACTAACAAGAGTTCAAACAATCAACAACATCACAATCTCAAAATCAAATTCAATTCCACGGTTAGTTCATAATAATCACATACCACAAACTCAATTAATTCACTTATTCAACAAAGAAAAACTAAAAAATAATGAAAACGGTGATGAGAAGTTTACCGAAATGTGTCGAAGTTTGCGCAGAGGGATTGGTGAAGCTGTTCGTGGAGATGAAGAAGAAAAATTGCAATGTTATTGTTGTTATCGCGAGATGAAGAAGAAGGATTTTCCGGAACTTTTCAAACCAGTGATGGCATTGAAGAAAAATTCGGGTAGCAGAGGGAGAACGACCGGTCGGAGGGAAGCTGAGGGAGAACTGGCGGAAACAGAGGGAGTACGTAACGGAAAACAAAGAGAGGAGGCGGAGGGAGAACGGTTCGAAGGATGAATGGCAGAGGAAGGTTCGAAAGATGACGGAAGGAGCATGTCTGGAACGGAGGGAGAACTGGTTGAATGTTTTTTTTTTTAGAGAGAGAGAGAGAGATTCAGTAGATTTTGGGAAAGTTGCGAGAAGAGTTTCAGAATTTTAAGTTTTAGAGTGTGTTTGGATGAAGCATTTCAATGAGGTAATGTAATGTTTTGAGGGAATTTAAAATGATTTGCACAAAATTTATTGTTTGGATACTAAAATAAAGAATTGTTAAAATGATGGAAATTTATGGAGTATTTTATCTAAGTTAAATATAATCATTTTGAAATGACACCAAAGATTAAAGAATTTGAATTTTCTCTCATACTCCATAGAATATATTTGTTACTATTATTTCTTCAAATTTTGCAAATTAGTCATCATATTTTCCAAAATTACAAAATTGACTTCAAAAAATTGCAAATTGCTCCTTAATAAATTTTAAAGTTTACAATTTGGTCCTTCGAATTTTTAAAAATTAAAAATTAGTCCCTACTTTTTAATTTTTTAATTTGGTCCAAAAAATTTAAGTTTTATAAAAAATGACCCAAAAATCTAACAATAAATTATCTTAATACTCCATCCAAACAAAACAATTTTAAAATGAATGGATTTCAATTGAATCATTTTTTTTTTTGATAAGCAACTTTTGTATTAAAAAGCACTAGGGGTGCTAACCCAATACAAAACACAAAAACCAAATCAATAGAGCCACAAGCGGCAAAGAACTAACCAACAACCAAATCTACCGGGTGAGAAAACCACAACTCCTTATCCACATCTAAACCTCTTTTGGCAATGATTGAAAACCAATCCCAACCAAAAGATTTAATACTAATAAGAATATCCCCAACTACCCAACTTTTATTATTGAACACAAGATTATTCCTACTCCACCAAATACACCAAGAAACCAACAACCAAAAAAACATTGAAAAAGACGGATGGACCAAGGTGGAGAGTCTAGCACACACCTGATCAACCAACGGAAGCTCCAAGTCAAAAGGGCCAAAGGAGAGGTGATCACCATTGAGCCAAAGAAAGACAAGCTCCCAAACTCGCGTTGCACCCACGCAAGTAAAGAAGAGATGATTCAAGTCCTCATCATACTCCGAACACACCGGACAAAGTAAGGAACTAGCATCGCGAATAACACATCTCCTAAACAACTCCACTTTAGACGGTAAACTATTTAGCATAAAGCGCCAACCAAAAATCTTTACTTTGCTCGGAATTTTTGCCTTCCAAATGGTGCTAATAATCTCTTGACGCCCATTATCCACCATGATACCTGAATACTTCAACTCATACAACCTACGAAAGCAATTGCTAACCGAAAAACCGTCATGATTCCGCCACCAAACGACCGAATCCTCAACATCCTGTCTAAGCACAATATTGGCCACCAAAGAGAACATACCAAGCCAATCATCACGCAACTCTCCTGAAGAATCTAGAGAGAACATACCAAGCCAATCATCACGCAACTCTCCTGAAAAATCAAATTGAATTTTAAATTCCTTTAAAATTTCCAATTACCTCATCCAAACACACTCTTAGAGTGTGTTTGGATGAGACATTTTAATGAGGTAATGTAATGTTTTGAGGAAATTTAAAATGATTTGAACAAAATTTATTGTTTGGATACAAAAATGAAGAATTGTTAAAATGATGGGAATTTATGGAGTATTTTATGGAAGTTAAATTTAATCATTTCGAAATGACACCAAAAATCAAAGAATTTGAAAAACCTCTCATACTTCATATAATGTATTTGTTACTATTATTTCTTCCAATTTTGCAAATTGGTCCTCATATTTTTCAAAATTACAAATTTGACCCCAAAAATTTATTAAAAAATTGCAAATTGGTCCTTAATAATTTTTAAATTTTACAATTTGGTCCTTCAAATTTTTAAAAATTGCACATTGGTTCCTGCTTTTTAATTTTTTTATTTAGTCCAAAAAATTTAAATTTTATAAAAAATGACCCCAAAATTCTAATAATGAATTATCTTAATACTTCATCTAAACAAAATAGGATTAAATGACTTTTGTCCCCCTGCCATATAGGCGTATTTTGATTTACTCCCCTTAAAAAAAATGGCGCAGACCTCACAAAATATATTATCATCATTAAAGACCCTGTTCCATTTTTTTGGGCAAAAAATGCCATGTGGACAATAAAAAAATGTTGACTGTGCATATGCTGCACACGTGACATTATTTTAATTTTTTATTTTTTTATAATTCCACGTGGAATTTCAAATTTTATTGAAAATTTTTTTGAAATTTTTTATATTTAATATTTCTTGAATCATAAATTACCGTTCCGCAAGGTATTAAAGTTCCGCAAGGTTACTCATCAAACATCAAGAAACTTGTATCAATGAAAAATCTCAAGTTAATTGGTTTAAAATATCATGATTAAGTTAAACTTTCGCATTAAAAAACAAATTGTTCAAGAATGCCATCCAAATCTCCTTCAAAATAACTCAATCATCAAAACACAACATCAAAACCAATAATCAATTATGATCAAATTCATGGTATATTCCAATTATGTTCAAAAGTGGCAAAAACAAAAATTAAATCATGGTTTTATCATGCTATTAGTATTCGGGAAGCCGCTAAACAAAAACACTAATTAGTCAGGATAAAAAATCAGACAACTTTAAGGAATCTAATTATCTATCCACTTCATCTTCTATATAGCACTGAGAAGCATCCTATACACAAAAAGTATATAGTTTTTCTCAGTTCATAATCATCATCTCAAAAACATTGTCTCTTATCCACACACCAACAACAAATGAGTAAAACGGAAAGTGGTATGAGTTGAATAAGGTGACTAACCTTGTTGAATTTGAGTAAAATATAAAGAAGAGTGTATGAGTTCAGAATTGAAGTCCTGCATAATTAAGATAAGAAGAAAATTAAGGAAGGTGAAAATTATGAAGAAAATTAACTGCTCTAACAAATTCAAATAATGGAAACAGAGAGATACTTAGAAACAAGATAAGAAAATTCAGTGTATTGTTCAGCATGACGAGATCAGTGTTAGGCTAATGTTACTATTCTTCTATCTCATCTAAACTTAGAACCATCACTAGTTAGAAGGATATCTTTACCATAACTAGCAACTTCACCACTAACAAGAGTTCAAACAATCAACAACATCACAATCTCAAAATCAAATTCAATTCCACGGTTAGTTCATAATAATCACATACCACAAACTCAATTAATTCACTTATTCAACAAAGAAAAACTAAAAAATAATGAAAACGGTGATGAGAAGTTTACCGAAATGTGTCGAAGTTTGCGCAGAGGGATTGGTGAAGCTGTTCGTGGAGATGAAGAAGAAAAATTGCAATGTTGTTGTTGTTATCGCGAGATGAAGAAGAAGGATTTTCCGGAACTTTTCAAACCAGTGATGGCATTGAAGAAAAATTCGGGTAGCAGAGGGAGAACGACCGGTCGGAGGGAAGCGGAGGGAGAACGGGCGGAAACAGAGGGAGTACGTAACGGAAAACAAAGAGAGGAGGCGGAGGGAGAACGGTTCGAAGGATGAATGGCAGAGGAAGGTTCGAAAGATGACGGAAGGAGCATGTCTGGAACGGAGGGAGAACTGGTTGAATGTTTTTTTTTTTAGAGAGAGAGAGAGAGATTCAGTAGATTTTGGGAAAGTTGCGAGAAGAGTTTCAGAATTTTAAGTTTTAGAGTGTGTTTGGATGAAGCATTTCAATGAGGTAATGTAATGTTTTGAGGGAATTTAAAATGATTTGCACAAAATTTATTGTTTGGATACTAAAATAAAGAATTGTTAAAATGATGGAAATTTATGGAGTATTTTATCTAAGTTAAATATAATCATTTTGGGCTTTTGTGTAGAAACAAGATCTTTTCCTCAAATGAATGATGTAAATGGATTATATTGAGGTAGTAGAGATTCTTGAATCATGTCTTGAGTTTTGGATTCATGCCCTGGTTAAAAGTCAACTATCTTGGTGAATTAGGTCAAAACCCTAATTTGTCGACCATGTGAAAATAATGACTGTAGACTTTGAATTGAAGTGTGATGTCTAGTAGATCTTGTCATATGAGTTATTTGAAGATGATTGATGTTTTTGAATGGTTCCCTGGGGCTTTTTAGGGTTTCCCAAAAGTGATCCCTGATTTTAGTCCCTGATAGGCTCAAAACCCTAGTCTGGTGACCTGAGTAAACCTGTACTCATATGACTGGATGTCTAATCAATCATAAATGAGAAAAGTGAAGTTTTTGAGCCCCATGATTGTATTAAAGACTAGTCTTTGTATTGATTGATCCTTTGCCTGAGCTTTCTTGTCTTCGAGCATCCTCGATTAGGTACCAGATGGAGAAATGACTGCTCTGGGTACTTGTCTTGACCTGATGAAAAATCCTGAAGATATGTCATCTCAGGGGGGTCAAAAATTAGGGTATGACATTAGGGAAAGCATGTATTTTGATATACTCCAGACCCATTGGACACAATATCTTCTTCGCCTAATAGCAACGAACTGACAATTTGTTATTTTCTGGTAACATTCGCTTAGCAATTCAAGTAATTTCGTGAAACTTTTATCCGACCATCCATTGTTTGCCTTCAGATTAAACAACTTAAACACCACCAACAATCGTGTAAAATTCATGCATCTCTTATATAAAGGGGTGTCTTTATCACTACATAAGGTATCATAAATATGAGCATTCTTAAAAGAAGATTCCGCAATATCGCGGAACATATCCTCTAGATGATCCTCCATATATTCATCTTTATCCACTATTTCACTTTGTGGCGCCCAACTTTATCTTTATCCACCTCACCATACCACGTTCATATTATATAATTTTGACATATATCATCACAACAAAGGTGCTGAAGTATTTCGTTCTTTGTACTCTTATTGATATTCGCGCAAACAACACAAGGAAAATAAAAGATACCATTATTGTCAGGAAGATGCTTATCAGCGTATTCAAGGAATTCAAGAACTCATTTCTTATAAACTGGGCCTAATCTATCAGCTTTCATACAACTACGATCAATAACAACTTCTGAAATTTATTATACACGTGTAATAATGTGAATGACACGCTAAAATCGAAACCTAAAGCAAAACTAAGTCTAAAGCATGTGAAAAATGTACTCTCATACTGACTTGAGCATATACACAAAGAAAAAAGGAATAAATATGTTGAAGAGTACCGTACTTCGAAGCTAAAGAATCTTATGCACGTAAGAAATGAAGATGTTGAAGAGTACCGTACTTCAAAGCTGAAGAATCAAATGAACGAATAGGGTGAAGATTTGAGCATATACAACGTAAACCAAGAAAAGATGAATGAAGATGTTGAAGAGTACCGTACTGGGAAGCTGAAGAAACAAATGAACAAAGAGGGGGAGGATTTGAGCTCCAAATGAATGAATACGAAGAGGGTAAAGATTACGCCACCTTTGTCATTTCTGGATCGCTTGTTCACCTAGGACGTCTTATGAAAGAAATACGAAATAAGTTTTTTTTTAATTTATCAGTAAACCCTTTAATCACGGTTGGACAAACCTTCCGTAGTGGAAACTTAAGTCCTCTAACAAAGAATGGTGTATTAACCGTTGTTAAATCATTTTCAATTTATTTTTTAAATAATGGAGATAGGTGACACACGCGTAATGTACTCCGGAAAATGGAAAAAATGTAGTAGCTGGGAATCGAAGCATGCTACACATAATTTATTACTATTATGCTTAAATTCAACTTTCATTAAATTACTGTTTATAAATCAAGCAACTCACAGGACGCGAAAATTTTCACCTATCACTACGGTGTATATGAATACGTTGAAAACATGGTGTTGTTGTTTGCGCGTTTTGTAGTAGTGAATATATGGAAAAAGAGGTCTATCTTCTTTGATCTTCCATATTGGTCAAGTCTTGATGTTAGACATTATTTTAATGTGATGCACGTGGAAAAAATGTGTGATATTTTTATTGGCACACTTCTAAATATTCCAGGCAAGACTAAAGATAGTAAGACTTCCCGTCGATATGGAGGCGACGAGTATAGGAAAATAGTTGGCTCCAATAGAGAGAGGAAAAAGAACTTATTTGCCTCCAGCATGTCAGACTTTATCTAAAAAGGAAAAAAAAATTGTGAGTGTTTGCAAGGTATTAAAGTTCCGCAAGGTTACTCATCAAACATCAAGAAACTTGTATCAATGAAAAATCTCAAGTTAATTGGTTTAAAATATCATGATTAAGTTAAACTTTCGCATTAAAAAACAAATTGTTCAAGAATGCCATCCAAATCTCCTTCAAAATAACTCAATCATCAAAACACAACATCAAAACCAATAATCAATTATGATCAAATTCATGGTATATTCCAATTATGTTCAAAAGTGGCAAAAACAAAAATTAAATCATGGTTTTATCATGCTATTAGTATTCGGGAAGCCGCTAAACAAAAACACTAATTAGTCAGGATAAAAAATCAGACAACTTTAAGGAATCTAATTATCTATCCACTTCATCTTCTATATAGCACTGAGAAGCATCCTATACACAAAAAGTATATAGTTTTTCTCAGTTCATAATCATCATCTCAAAAACATTGTCTCTTATCCACACACCAACAACAAATGAGTAAAACGGAAAGTGGTATGAGTTGAATAAGGTGACTAACCTTGTTGAATTTGAGTAAAATATAAAGAAGAGTGTATGAGTTCAGAATTGAAGTCCTGCATAATTAAGATAAGAAGAAAATTAAGGAAGGTGAAAATTATGAAGAAAATTAACTGCTCTAACAAATTCAAATAATGGAAACAGAGAGATACTTAGAAACAAGATAAGAAAATTCAGTGTATTGTTCAGCATGACGAGATCAGTGTTAGGCTAATGTTACTATTCTTCTATCTCATCTAAACTTAGAACCATCACTAGTTAGAAGGATATCTTTACCATAACTAGCAACTTCACCACTAACAAGAGTTCAAACAATCAACAACATCACAATCTCAAAATCAAATTCAATTCCACGGTTAGTTCATAATAATCACATACCACAAACTCAATTAATTCACTTATTCAACAAAGAAAAACTAAAAAATAATGAAAACGGTGATGAGAAGTTTACCGAAATGTGTCGAAGTTTGCGCAGAGGGATTGGTGAAGCTGTTCGTGGAGATGAAGAAGAAAAATTGCAATGTTGTTGTTGTTATCGCGAGATGAAGAAGAAGGATTTTCCGGAACTTTTCAAACCAGTGATGGCATTGAAGAAAAATTCGGGTAGCAGAGGGAGAACGACCGGTCGGAGGGAAGCGGAGGGAGAACGGGCGGAAACAGAGGGAGTACGTAACGGAAAACAAAGAGAGGAGGCGGAGGGAGAACGGTTCGAAGGATGAATGGCAGAGGAAGGTTCGAAAGATGACGGAAGGAGCATGTCTGGAACGGAGGGAGAACTGGTTGAATGTTTTTTTTTTAGAGAGAGAGAGAGAGATTCAGTAGATTTTGGGAAAGTTGCGAGAAGAGTTTCAGAATTTTAAGTTTTAGAGTGTGTTTGGATGAAGCATTTCAATGAGGTAATGTAATGTTTTGAGGGAATTTAAAATGATTTGCACAAAATTTATTGTTTGGATACTAAAATAAAGAATTGTTAAAATGATGGAAATTTATGGAGTATTTTATCTAAGTTAAATATAATCATTTTGAAATGACACCAAAGATTAAAGAATTTGAATTTTTCTCTCATACACCAAAGAGAACATACCAAGCCAATCATCACGCAACTCTCCTGAAAAATCAAATTGAATTTTAAATTCCTTTAAAATTTCCAATTACCTCATCCAAACACACTCTTAGAGTGTGTTTGGATGAGACATTTTAATGAGGTAATGTAATGTTTTGAGGAAATTTAAAATGATTTGAACAAAATTTATTGTTTGGATACAAAAATGAAGAATTGTTAAAATGATGGGAATTTATGGAGTATTTTATGGAAGTTAAATTTAATCATTTCGAAATGACACCAAAAATCAAAGAATTTGAAAAACCTCTCATACTTCATATAATGTATTTGTTACTATTATTTCTTCCAATTTTGCAAATTGGTCCTCATATTTTTCAAAATTACAAATTTGACCCCAAAAATTTATTAAAAAATTGCAAATTGGTCCTTAATAATTTTTAAATTTTACAATTTGGTCCTTCAAATTTTTAAAAATTGCACATTGGTTCCTGCTTTTTAATTTTTTTATTTAGTCAAAAAAATTTAAATTTTATAAAAAATGACCCCAAAATTCTAATAATGAATTATCTTAATACTTCATCTAAACAAAATAGGATTAAATGACTTTTGTCCCCCTGCCATATAGGCGTATTTTGATTTACTCCCCTTAAAAAAAATGGCGCAGACCTCACAAAATATATTATCATCATTAAAGACCCTGTTCCATTTTTTTGGGCAAAAAATGCCATGTGGACAATAAAAAAATGTTGACTGTGCATATGCTGCACACGTGACATTATTTTAATTTTTTATTTTTTTATAATTCCACGTGGAATTCGATTTTTTTTTTTTTTTATTTTTTTTAAAATTTTTTTATATTTAATATTTCTTTTTATTTTATATATATTTTTTTAATATAACAATATTTAAATTAAATGACATATAAATAGATGATGTGTAAAATAGAATTTGATGGTATATATATATATATATATATATATATATATATATATATATATATATATATATATATATATATATATATATATATATATATATATATAGTAAAGCAAAAGGAAAAATCAAAATTGCATTGATTCATTATAGAGTAGATGGACATGCGGAAGACCTCACAAAGCATAAACATAAAGCTTGAACCCAGAACAGAAGCATTTTTTACCATAAAACACACATTGCATTAATTCATTAAACAATAGAGATATTACAACGGAGATACTACAACAAAATTTCAAACAGAAAATTAAACAAACTAAGAGGTCTAAGAAATTACAACGGTTAAAATAATTTCATCTGCTCCGTGCATCATTTCAATGGAATCCCTGTCGTCTTTCACTTCAACCCACCAACGTTCCTTTTCTCCGGAAGGAAGCAAAGTCCTTGTTCTTTGCCTCTGGATCCTTCTGATTTCTTCTCTGGGTTTGTACTCCCCCTTTAAAAAAGCCATGATATTCCTCTTGAGTTGGTCGTAGGAATGGATATTCCAAAACATCACTGGCACGGGGGGTTTGATAGGAGAAAAAATGACATGTCCATTCCTTCTACGATATTCCGGTTCAAGAAATGGACGCCGAGGCCTCATTGATAGTCGGTGAACATCTGGGCGGTGACATCCATCTGGCCTAATGCAAGACTTTTTTGTGTTTGTGTTTAGGGTTTGTGGTTGTGGGTGATGCAAATCTAGAAACCCCAAATATATAGAAGCATTTGAAAAATATGGACCACACAATATCTATCCATAAGACTTCCGTAGATGCATCTACGGAAGGAATCAATTTTTTTTAAATATGGGGTGCTTGAGGATGTGCATCTACGGAAGCGGGGGGAAAATTAGAATTTTTCCGAGTGGGTAAGAAAAGGGTGTAAAAAGAACAACTCTATAATTTTGATTTTTCCTTTTGCATATATATATATATATATATATATATATATATATATATATATATATATATATATATATATATATATATATATATATATATATATATATATATATATACCATCAAATTCTATTTTACACATCATCTATTTATATGTCATTTAATTTAAGTATTGTTATATTAAAAAAATATAAAGAAATATTAAATATAAAAAATTTCAAAAAAATTTTCAATAAAATTTGAAATTCCACGTGGAATTATAAAAAAATAAATAATTAAAATAAATGCCACGTGTGCAGCATATGCACAGTCAGCATTTTTTATTGTCCACGTGGGCATTTTTTTCTCAAAAAAATGGAACAGGGTCTTTAATGATGGTAATATATTTTGTGAGGTCTGCGCCAAATTTTTTTTTAAGGGGGTAAATCAAACACGCCTATATGGCAGGGTGCAAAAATCATTTAACCCAACAAAATAATTTGAAAATGAATTGATTTCAATTGAATCAATTAAATTGCTTTGAATTTTAAGTTCCTTTAAAATTTTCAATTAACTCATCCAAATACACTTTTGAGTTTCGTATTAAGAATTTAGGTATTTAGAAATGAGTGACTTTAGGCGGCGCTTTTGGGTTTCGTATTGATAATTTGGGTATTTAAAAACTCTCTCTAAACTCAGTTCTGATCATTTCCCCTTACGTCTAGATGCTTGTTTTCCTAAACACAAGCATGTTTCCCAATTCAAAATTTTCAGCATGTGGACTTTGCATGATAAATGTAAAAGTTGATCAATACTTTTCATTGGTTGTTGTATGTACATTCTTAGCATGAAACTTATGTTTCTCAAAGCTAGTCTTAAAACTTTGAACAAATAAGTATTTGATGACATTCCCATCTTGGTTAATACATCAAATGAAAAGCTTACCATAATCCCGAACCAGCTTAACCTGGATGGAAAAAATAAGGCCTTGTTAGCTCAAGAAAATTTGGATCAAATTGAGCTTGAGAAAGTCCTTGCCAAAGAAGAGACGTTTTATTTGGAGAAGTCCAAGGTTATATGGCATTTGAAAAGGAGATAGGAACATAGACTTCTTTCACATGATGTCTAAAATAAAGATCTCTAGAAACACCATTTCATTCTTAAGAAATCAGGATGAAATCATTAATCGACATGTTGATACGGCCAATAATGCTATAAATTATTTTGCTAACATTTTTTGTCCTGTAGATACATCATAAACAACTTGCTTACAATGATACCGTCCTCATAATAAACTAATCATATAGTTTTTTGTCTTAACAAGAATAGTTCCCCAGCCCTGATGGTTTTAGTGGTGTATTTTCTCAAACCTATTTGAATATCATAAGAAAGATGATTGCAATGCACTCCTGCAACTCTTTGAAAGTGGTTAGATCCTACCTAATTGTAATACCAAAACTCCATGGAAAAGTTCATGCCCATAGCTTTAGCTATAACTTCAAATTCCAAATTATCTAAAAAATCCTTGTAGAAAGGTTAGCTCATATCATGTCATCTTTAGTTTCTAGGGAGCAAAGAGGTTTCATTCATGATAGAAGCATTTAAAAATTTCATTTTTGTTGGCTTCTAAGGCAATCAACCTCTTGGATCAAAATATCTTTAGTGGAAGTATTGCTCTCAAAGTGTACATAACCAAAGACTTTGACACTCTAAGTTACATGTTTCTCCTGCATGTTCTAAAAAAAACTTAGATTATGTCAAAAAAATTTGTCACTAGATCAATTATATTCTCTCTTTAGCCTGTCACTAAGTTGCTATTAATGGATCTCATCATGCTTATTTCAATTGCGCTAGAGATGTTAGATAAGGGGACCCCTTTCACCTTTTATGTTTTGTCTGGTTGAAGAGGTTCTCATCACAAGCATTAACAAAATGGCAAATGAAAGAACCTTAAAGGATAACGAAAGGAACTAGGAATACTTATTTTCCTTCGCATGTTGTGTATTATAATGACATTGAATGTGAGAAAAACACAAGAAGGGGTTGAATTGTGTTGCCCTTTTTTTCTTTTTTCTCTTTAAAATCTATTATCAGATTTTGATCGCAAGAACAGAATCTGAACCAGAGTCTGATAGAGATTGCAACAGATAAATTTGATAAAAAAATAAATAAGAGAGCAAGACAACACATAACCAATTTATTCTAGTTCCTCCTTTAAATCAGGAGTAGTCCAGTCCAGTTGCACTTCCAAGATATTTTCAATGTCACCAAATCTGATTACAAATTACTCAAGCACACAAGCAAGAGACTGATAATGGACAAATACACAAGGGACTTCAATGATCAAGCACGTAAGCAAGAGACTTCTGATTGCTCAAGTACACATGCAAAAGACTTCAATGCTCAAGTCCACAAACAAGAAACTTTCAAATGCTCAAACAAACAAGCAAAAAACTTCCTACAATCTATATAGAAGATAAATGGTAGTGATAGAGTTATAATTATACTTGGTATAGAACTTGAGGTATGATAAAGTGATAATTATATTTGATATAGAACCAGAGGCGGTAAAAAGAAATTTTCTCATATGAAGGGTACGTGATAATTAAATTTGATATAGAACCAGAGGCGGTAAAAAGAAATTTTCTCATATGAAGGGTACATTAGACTTTAGTTTATGTTGATTGAGTTGGAGATGGATATGACCACAAGAGTACTAGCGGTTTTGGCTTTATTTATAGGACATGCAACTTTTAAAATTTTCACAAAGATACCATCTTTTTTCAATTTAAATACTAAACTACCATCATTTCACCAATAAATACTAAAATACCATATTTTCAAACAAAAATAAAATAATTTTAAAATACATCCGTTATTTGAATCGGCGGACCCTCCTACTTTATTTTTTTATTATATTTTATTTTTTGTAGATTTTTTTAATACAGAAAATTTTTCTTCGGAATTTCCTACAAACTTACCTATAAATTTTAATAAAATGTTATATAAAAAAGATTATAATTTTGAAAAATACCGAGGTAATTTCATAAGAATACATTTTCGCATAAATTTCTCTAAGGGTATGTTTGCCAAAAATAATGGTTGACTGATAAGTTAGCTGATAGCTGATGATTGATGGGCTTATAGCTTATTGCGGATGGTTAAGACTGATAACTTATAAGTTAATTGAAGTGTTTGATAAAATTAACAGTTCAATTAACTTATAAATGTAAAATGACATAAAAGATATTTAATATATAATTATTTTATTTTAAATTAAAATAAAATATAAGGGTTAAAAATCGATTTTACTTAAAATAAAAGGATAAAAAAGAAAGAAAAAATAATAAACTATGAGACATAAGCTAAAACGCTATTTGAAATAACGTCTGGCAAATAAACTATAAAATAGTAAAATAAACTATAAACTCGTGATGAAAAGACAGTTATCAAACAAATCTAAATTATCATATGAGCTTATAAGACATAAGACATAAACTACAAAGCTCGAAAAATATGTCATTAACAAACATACTGTAATTATAGCAAATCATGCATATACAAGTACAAATCAAGTAGGTGACATCATCACCAAATCGTTCAAACAAGAAGACTTTATAAAGTTAAGAAGCTTACTTAAAATAACAAAGAAAATGTAAAAATCATCCAAATTGGATTGGTGGAGGAGCAAAATTCTCGTCATCACAAAATTATCCTCCATTGAATATTTCTCTTGCCAACAAATCTCCCTCTCCTCACCAATCATTTCTTTTTGTTTTCTCTATAAAACCTAACCCCACCCCTATTTCTTACCTTCTTTGCATCATTATATTAATATAAAACCGCATCCTTATCTTTTCCCTCAACCATTCGTTTCTTCCTATTTCTTCCTCTCCCTTCCCATAACCAGATCTAGGGTTTCACAGCACAGAACCTAATGCAAAATTCTCCAATGTTTTCCAAATTCTCATGACACACCCCTCCCTCATGCGTCGAATTCGTCTTCTTCACTCTTTCTCAGTCGTTTTTCTCTACTGGTTCTACGTTTTCTCATGAACTTCCTCTCAATAATCCCTTAATCCTGTCTCTTTCTTCGTAATCATTCATCATCATATTCATCAAAAAATTAGATCTGAAATTCATAATTCCGTAATTTTTTTATATTTTATTTTTATAATTCTGTTGTATAATCCAATAAAAATGGCTTCGATTCATGGTACGGCGAGTTCAGGATCTGACGGAACGATCGACGAGAGGAAACGGAAGAGGATGCTATCGAACCGTGAATCCGCGAGACGATCACGGATGAGAAAGCAGAAACAGTTAGAGGATCTGAGCGATGAAGCAAGCAAGTTACAAATTGAGAACAAGAAACTCGCGGAGGATATAAAATCCAAGGAAGAATCGTTGATTGAAATGGAAGCTTCTAACGGCGTTATCAGAGCGAGGACTATGGAGTTAACGGAGCGGTTACGGTTTCTTAACTCGATTCTTGAAATCGCTGAAGAAGTTAGTGGATTAACGGTTGAGATTCCGGAGATTCCGGATCCGGTTCTTAATCCGTGGCGAGTTCATCATCCGATTCAACGGATTATGGCGTCTGCGGATGTGTTCTTGCATTGATTGAACGAGCCTTTGTTAGTTTACTGTTGAATGTGTTTTTTTAGTTTAAGTTATTACCATTGTGTGTATAAATAATGATGGTGGAGTTGTGATGGTTGTTATTTTATTGGGTTGATGATGTAACATATATCTACCTGCATTGTTTAATTTATGTAATCATTTTTAATGTCAGTGTTTGGATTTTGTTTATAAACATAATTAGTTTATTAAAAGAATAATTGATTTTGTCTTTAAAATTGATTTTAATAGAAGTTATAATTTGTATCTTTTCCCTCTATAATTGATTTTAAGTGATTTTTACGGTAGAATTTGTTGTTCAACTTAATTTTACGTAAATGTATTCAAACATAAATCAATTCTACTAAATTCAGTTATGTTAAAATTTATCATGTCAAACTCAATTATGTTAAAATCAATTTTGTTCGTCAATAACACATAATTTTAATTGAATGGTTTTTTAACGAACGAGTATTTCCTAGGCTCTGCTAGAGTTTTGGTATTCTTCTCAATTTGAGAAGACGTGGTCAAATCTTTTCTTGGTATTGATCTAATATACTGAGTTCTAGGGCATTACGGCATATCCGAGTATGGAGAAATTATCAATGAGAAAGACGAGGAATAAGGTGAAGCAATCGATCTCCGATGGTGCTTAAACGATAGGTTTCTGTGTAATAGACCAATCAACATGAAATCTATTAAGGGGAGAGTGACTGATATGTATAGACTGATGAAGGGAGTCATTATTAAAGAGGCTAAAAATGAATTATTCTTGTTTCAATTTTCACATAAGTTGGACATTGAGGCTGTGATAAAAGGAGGTCCATGGACCTTTGATTCTCAACTTTTGATCCTTGAAAAGGTGAGTGTGGGAGTTCAAATAAAAAATATTTCAATGTTCCATGTTGATTTCTGGGTGAAATTCATAATTTACCTGCAGGATTGATGCTGGAGACGGTGGGCAAAACTATGGCCAACTACATCAGAGTGTCTGTGGAATATGATAAAAACAATAATACGAGTTTTTGGCGTCAATATATGAGGTTGCGGGTAAAGATTGATGTGAGGCAACCTTTGAGAGAAATTCCTAACCTTTGGAAGCTTGCTCAGGAACACCATCCAAATATTATTTTTTTTATCACAAATATTATTTTTTTTTATCAGAAACATTACCTAAGTCCCAAAAGCTGGAGCACAACAGAGTTTTGCATAAGTTCGGAGCATGTTTAGTTATTGGCGTGATGGAAAGTAGTGGTGGTATTATTGTTTTGTGGAGAGATAAGTCTAAATGTAATTTCTTGAATTTTATGAGGAATTATGTGAACATATTAATTCAATGTGAGAAGAAGGGAGAATGTACATTAATGTGTTACTATAGGTTTCCGGAGAGAGGTAGAAGGAATCAAGTGTGGGATATGCTACGAGAAGTTTGCGACATGTCGATAATTCCATGGTGTATTATCCGAACCATTAATGACCTTTTATCTCAATAAGACAAGAGAGGTATTCATCCTCATCCTAATTGGCTTTTTACTAGTTTTCTCCAAGCGGTGAATGACTGCAATCTTACATACATCCCATTAGAAGGGCATCTGTTTACGTGGATTAAAAGTTGAGGCACAGATCATGTAGTTGAGGAGATATTAGATAGGGAACTAGCGAATCCGAATTGGTTGAGCTTGTTTCCTGACGTGAAACTTTTTAACCTCTTTGCCACTCACCCAAACCATAGCCTCATTCTTCTCTGCTATTATCCTGTACAACGCAGTAGACGTAATTTTCCCTTTAAGTTCAAGAATTGTTGGTCGAAGGAAGAAGACATTGAGGATGTTATGCATCACGGTTGGATGTAAGGAGATAGTCATGATGTTGTTCACTGTAAAGCTACATGTGCGGCAGAACTAGATCATTAGAATAAATATCAACATTGAAAGCATAATGAGGAGTTGGCTTTGCACAAGGAAAATTGTCGCGACAATATTGACATGGAGGCAGCCATGTGATTTCTGGAAGCTCAAAGAGAGTACAACAAGTTGCTTATAAAAGAAGAAGCCTACTGGAAACAACAAGCAAAAATGCATTAGTTGCGATATGGGGATCTTAATACCAATTTCTTCCACCGTTCTTCTACAATTAGGAGAAATTTCTAGAAAATTGAAATGCTCGAGAATGAAGTTGATAAATAAATTCGAGATCAAGAAGGTATGTTAGAGATAATGAAGGAGGGTAATTATGAGTCGGTGTTGCAATTAATTCAACCTATCATTACATCGACAGATAATGAAAACTTACTGAGATCGGTGTTGAAGGAAGAGATACATGAGGCAGTAATGGATATGCACCCCGATAAGTCCCACGACTCGGATGGTTTTAACCTGAATTTTTATCAATAATTCTAGGACACTTGCAGTGATGACATATTTGAGGCGGTAAAACATTGGTTGGACAAGTGATTCTTCCCACTGTCACTAAGTTATACAAATATTTGCTTGATTCCCAAGTGTAGTAAACTTCATGATATGAAGGATTTCAACCTATTTCTTTATGCAATGTGGCGTATAAATTGGTTTCTAAGACGATGTCGTATTGTAACTTTGTGGGAGAACTAACTTTTAAAATATTGCGGATAGCAAGAGTCGCCGCCGGCTTTTATTTTGTCCAATTATTAGGGAAGGTGTTAGCACCATTTTCATCCGTAGTTATCTACGGGTTAGTTTGCTTAGCTCGTTTTGTTTTGTTTGAAAAACTTGAAAAAGCATAGTGTGTGTGTGTGTGTGTGTGTTTTGAGAAAAGGTGCCAATAGTAAGGCAAGACTTCACAATGATCCTTGTGCCGGTCCTCAAGGATGTATGCAAAGTATTTTTGAAGTTTGTTTGAAAAAGTAAGTGGTGAGAAGAAACATTTTTATTGAGCGAGCAATTTAAGGGCTACTTACCCTAATACTTAGTCTTTCCTATACTTTATACTTTTCTTTAAAGGATGAGACTAACCATACCATTTGTGGGTAGGTAGTCCTATCTATTGGACGTATACGAGACATCGAAGGGTCATCGATGGTCGTTGGAGGCAACACGATAGAGGTACCCTTAGAAAATTCGAAGGGACATATCATCTCTTTTTCGTAGGCAGCAATCGAGGGACGAGATCGTGTATTCGTAGGCAACATCGAGGGTCATCGAGGGACCATGATATTTGATGATTTAAATCGTACGGACTTTTGCTAAGGGTACCTCTATATTCAAGGGTCACGACCATTTAATTAGTAAGGCAACCAAGAGGGGCGTACCCTATAGGTGAGTGAGTGTGAAGGTGTGTTAGATTCAGATACATTATCTTGCGTTAGTTTAGCTACGATTTGATTTTATTATCTTTCCATGCACACCTAATTAAACATACATCTAACAGTTGAAATATGAGCAGGATTTTAAAGTACGGAAACTTAAAATGCGGAAAGTGACTCTACGCTATTACAAAAAAAAATTGCGACCTATACAACGATTTCTAGAATTTTAAAAGTAAGCAATAGATAAGCGTACATGCGACAATCACAGAGATTTAGAAATGGAGAAGAAAAATCGAGAGTAATTTGGGGTTAGTAAAAATATTTGGGGTTAAAGTTAATTGAGAACCCTAATTTGCTAATCTTAATCGTCAAAACTAATTAGCCTAATTTTGTACAAGTTAACCTAAATGGAATAATTATATATGACTAACCTAATTAAAATTAATTAAAGAACTAATTATGTTCAATAAGAGAAATTATATAAAAAATTAAAACTAATTTAACCTAAAAATCTAATTATTTTTGGTATTTTTATTAAGATTTTATGATTAAACTAAAAAAACCTAATTAAACTAATCATATAAAAACTAACCTTTATTTTTAGCCTAAATCTAATCAAATTAATTTTATTGGTTGATTTGTTGATTAAAAATAAAATAAGAAAAAGAAAGGAGGTTAGTTAAAAAAACAAAATTGGGATAAAAAAACAAAGAAATAAACAAAGTAATACATGATGTGATCCAGTGTGGGACTCTCCTGGAGGAGCATGGTGGACAACTTTCTCAGGGCCCTTGGATTTAGGATCAGTGATGATCCAATGGCTGAGATCGAGAGTGCATCGTAGACACGCTTTGGCTGGGAGCGTTGGATCTGCAGGCAAGGGAAAACAAATAAATGAAATACAATGTAAGATGCTGGGAGGAATCGAACGGGCGCCATGCTCATTGCCAAGGAGTCACGCTTGTCACTTGTGCTAGAAACGTTAGTTGTTAGTGAAACAATAAGATAATATTATATATTAACAATGAGTCAATGGTGGAATTGGTCAAACTAGGCCCACTATCCCACGCGCCACCAATCAAAATGGAGAGAGGAAATGATTTGGTTGATTGGCGAACAGGATGCTCCACGCGTGGTCCAAAGGTCAGCGTTCCACATCATCATCTCCTTCCTCCAGCCTTGCGGATCTTGCTGCGGAATTAGCCATGGATTTACCTGCGGATTTTTCTTCCTATTTTGCAAAAATTCAAAACTCAACAAAACGACGTTAGCCAAACAACATGGGTGCCCAGATCCATGTAAAAACGTCCCCTGAGTTCATTGGTGATGTCCGTTTGGCCTAAAACTTCACGCAAATATGAAAACACGAAGCAAACTTGTTTATGCCCTAGTAATGATGAATATCGTACCAAGCCTCTAAACTCCAAGCTAATGGCTCAGACCTTCCCTAATACGTGCCAAAGACTTAAAACAAGCATTAGTTTTCATTGAAACAAATTAAAATAAGAGTTACGAAAATTTAAAGTATGAACAAAGTTTATGAATATGGTGCAATCATGATACACATTACGGGGCTTCAGTTACGATTCATTCTTCCTCTATGTTACCTTGGGAGACGATTGCAATGATTCTTTGACTCTAAATAAGGCTGCCAACGTGAAAACAAAAATTCAAGCTTTCTTGAATTTTTTTGGAAATTCGAGGCACTTGAAGGGCTAGGGTTTTCGTCCGTTTCTGAGGCTTCATGCTTGTGTTTATACAATCGGAGAATTTAGGTCAAAAAGATTTGGAAAGAAATTAATAATGATTGAAGAAAAATATTTTATTGATTCTTGATTCCAAACATTCTACTTTTGCTCCAATCTATTTTCATGCTCTTTCTCACGATTTCTTGCCCTTTAGATGATGATTTGATCTTATTTAGATGAGTGAGAACATTTTGTATAATTTAATTTGATTTATTTTTTATTGTATTTGATTTAAATTGAATTTAAGTAAATAAATCCAAAAATAAATATCAAATAGTCTTTGGGCCTTTCATGAACTTATTATCACGTGGATAGTCCAAAACCAATGGCCCATTACTTGTAAATACAAAATTCATCACTTTGGGTTTCATGTTTTTTTTCAAATTTTCCCAACTTCTGACAGTCATAACTCACTCACTATTTATCCTATGAAGGTGTTCTAGGACTTTTTGGAAATCTCAAGATGTCCTTTACAAGCCACTTTGGAATCGTTCTTGCATTTGGAGATTTTTCCTTAATGATATTTGCTTTGACAAAAAACAACTTTTTGTGAACTTTTAAAAGGACCTGTAATGTTTTGGCTCATATCTCTCAAATTATGCATTTCATGGTCTTGGGAACAGCATCAAAGTTGTAGAGAATTGAATTTCCTTGATAATGAGCTTTGGTTGGACAATTTCTGATGAACCATGTGAGAGTTATGCCCAGTCAAAGTTCAGTTGACTTTCTCCTTAAAACCCTAATTTAGAAACTATGAGTTTTGTTGATTTCTGAACTTTCCTTGATGAATCATGATCAACCTTTGATCAAATGATGAATATAACTTCAAAATATTGATGTTGACCAAAAAATCAGGAGTTTTGACTGTAAGTTGACCATAGTTGACTTTTAGGTCAAATCAGTCGACTGTTGATCATTTGAGCTTTTGTTTTAGCAAACTTGTGATTCAAGGCTTGCAACTTGGTGTGAGGATTCTTTGAGACATCTGAGGAGCCTTGAAGTCACCCTGAGGTATCAGAACCGGATTTTACTTTGAGAGAAGCAAAACCCTAGTTGTGGCCGGTTGCTTAGGAGAGGGTTTATCTACTCAATCCTTGAGAAATTTCTTGAAATATAGTGGGCAAATTTTGGAGTATGACACATATAAATTTCAGTTTGAAGGACAAAGAGAAACTCTTCAGAAATTCTTCTTCTTCCCCTTATTTTGTTCAAACCCTAATTCCATTTCTTCCCTAATTCATCTTTTCTTTTCTTCTTCCATTAACAATTGTGCAATAAAATCATCTTGCAACCAATGTTGGTTGATTCACTCGAGCGAAGAGTCAAAAACAAGAGGGAATTCAATCGGTGTGATTGAATCTTGTTCATCACAATTTATTACGAGTTCTCCATAAATTTGATGTAATTCCAACAATATATATATATATATATATATATATATATATATATATATATATATATATATATTATAACAATTAAATATTAAATAACTAATATATTAGACTAAAATATTATGCCATATAAAAATCCCTTAAAAATGCAATGCGAAAAAACGTTTAAAAAAAGAGCAGGGCTAAACTTAATAAAGAGAAATTTAAATGAATGAAAGTTGAATTTTTTTTAAAATTTATTAAATTTTTTATATATTTAAATAAATTTAAAATATAAATGCATGAAAGAGGAAAATATATTGTTAGTAGAAATTAAAGAATTAAATCTTTTAATAACTATGTGAGATATTGGATCGAACTCTAGTATGGTCGAAGGGTAGCTTATTGGTTCGACAGTTCGACAGGGTTAAGCATGAAGTCAAAGATTGTTCACATGCTGGTGTCGAAGTGTGCAAGTTGTAGTCGAAGATGGGTCTAGCATGCAGGTGTCAAAGATATTAGGGTTATTAGCATTTTAAATTAGGCTTTAGTGTTTAAACCCTAATTTGTTAAGTTAGCTTGTTTAATAAGTTGGCTTATGTAATGGGCCATGTGGAAAAAGCCCATTAGTTAGTATGTTAGGTTTTATTATAAATAGGATACTAGTCTCTCATCATTGCATGCTGCAAATCCTAATTTAGAGTGAGAGAGGTTATTTGTTATTCTTGTAAACTTGTAATCTTGTTTTCTAAGAGAAAGTAAAAGGATAGCAGTTATAACCAATTCTTGTGTTCTTCTTCTTCCTTGTTCTTTATTCTTCCCTTGTATTATACTTTGTCCGTGACATTAAATTCACAACAAATTGGTGCGGAGAGCATGGAGTAGATGCCTTCAACAAAGTATGATATTGAAAAGTTCACCGGAGTGAATGATTTTGGTCTGTGGCGCTTGAAGATGAAAGCCTTACTGGTTCAGCAGGGTTGTTTGGAAGCATTAGAGGAAAAGGCAACCATGAATGTTGCATTAATGGCAGCGGAGAAGGCGACTATGATCGAGAAAGCACACAACGTAATTTGTTGAGTCTTGGTGATAAGGTTCTCAGACAGGTATCAAAGGAGACGACGATATCAGGGTTATGGACGAAACTTCAAAGCTTGTACATGACCAAATCACTGGTAAATCGACTCTACCTGAAACCAGCTTTGTATTCATTCAAGATGATTGAAGACAAAGTGTTAGCTGAGCAGTTGGATATGTTCAACAAGCTGATTCTTGATTTTGAAAATATTGATGTAAAGATCGATGATGAAGATCAAGCGCTGTTACTATTGTGCGCTTTGCCTCGATCACATGCTCACTTCAAAGAAACTCTCATGTATGGAAGGGGGTCCCTGACTTTTGAAGAAGTTCAATCAGCCCTGTATTCTAAGGATTTGAATGAACAAAAGGAGCATAAACTTTCTACTGTTGGTTAAGGTTTGGCCGTTAAAGGAAAATTCTTGCGAAAGGATGGTAAGTTCGACAAGAAGAAAGGCAAAAGTCAGCAGAAGTCTTATAGTGGTGAATCATCTGGTATTCAATGTTATCATTGTAAGAAGGAGGGTCACATAAGAAAGATGTGCCCTGAACGCCTGAAAGATCATGGAGGTAAGGATAATGCCAATGCAACCATTGTTCAAGATGATTTCGAATCATCTGATGTCATTATGGTTTTGAGCAGTGACTCTAGGAAGGAGTGGATTATGGGTTCAGGTTACACTTGGCACATGACTCCAAACAAAGACTTGTTCGAGGAATTATGTGATCAAGATGGTGGATCACTACTGTTGGGAAACAACAAAGCTTACAAGATTGCAGGTGTTGTATCTGTGAGATTCAAGCTCCATGATGAGTCAATAAGGTTGTTGACTGAAGTCAGGTATGTTCCTGATTTAAAGAGAACCCTGCTTTCTCTTGGTGAATTTGACAAGAAAGGATATGTTTTCCAAGGAGAGAAAAGTATCCTAAGAGTCATGAAGGGGTCAAAGGAAGTCTTGAGAGGCGTGAAGAAACAAGGCTTGTATACCCTTTAGGCTGAAGTTGTAAGTGGTTCGACAAATGTTGCATCCATGAAACCTTTGTCGAAGACAAAAATCTGGCACATGAGATTGGGCCATGTCAGTGAAAGGGGTCTAGTCGAATTAGGGAAACAAAATTTGCTTATTGGAGACAAAGTCGAAAAGCTGAAGTTTTGTGAACCCTATGTACTTGGAAAATCTTGCAGAGTGAAGTTCAACAAAGGCAAACAAAGAACACATGGATCCCTTGATTACATCCATGATGATCTTTGGGGGCCTTCAAGGTGTCCATCACATTCAGAAGTAAGGTATTTTCTAGATGAAATGATCCTGATGAGGCAACCTGAAGGGTGTGTCGAAAAGGGGAAGGAAGATTATGTGTGCAAGCTAAAGAGATCTTTGTATGGGCTGAAACAATCTCCTCGACAGTGGAATAAGAGATTCGACAAGTTCATGGCACGCATAAGTCTCATTATAAGTCAGTTTGACCACTGTGTTTACTTTCGATTTCGACCTGGTAATTCATTTGTTATTCTGTTGCTTTATGTGGATGATATTCTCATAGAGAGAAACAATGTCGAAGATGTAACGAGGGTGAAGGCTGAACTCAATAAGGAGTTCGATATGAAGGATCTGGGAGCTGATTTCAGGATTCTTGAAATTGACATTCAAAGAGATAGAAAGAAGTCAAAGTTATGCTTATCTCAAGAGGCATATCTACGAAAGATTCTTGAGAAGTTCGGAATGTCGAATTCGAAGCCAGTTGTGAATCCGACAAACTCTCAATTCAAGCTGAGTATTGATCAGTGTCCTAGTACTGATGTCGAAAGAGCCTATATGAATAGCATCCCATATGCTAATATAGTGGGTTCTTTGATGTATGCTATGGTCTGTACTAGACCCGACATAGCATATGCAGTAAGTCTTGTAAGCAGGTACATGGTGAATCCTGGAAAGGCTCACTGGCAAGCATTCAAGTGGATTTTAAGGTACATAAATCGGTCTCTGAACAGGGTCCTAAATTATGGTGGAGCCTTGGGTGAAGATAGTAAAGCAGTTATCGAAGGATATGTCGACTCTGATTATGCAGGTTGTATGGATTCTAAAAAATTTATTTCTGGATATGCTTTCACTATGTTTGGCACAACAATTAGTTGGAAAGCAACACTTTAGAAGGTTGTTGCTCTATCAATCACTGAAGCGGAGTATATTGCCTTAACTGAAGCTGTGAAAGAAGCATTGTGGCTTGAAGGTTTTGCAAAGGAACCGAAACTTCAAGGTCGAGGTATCACTGTTAAATGTGATAGTCAAAGTGCAATACACTTGTCGAAGAATTCAGCCTATCATGAGCAAACTAAGCACATTGATGTGAGGCTGCATTTCGTCAGAGAAGTAATCGAGCGTGGAGAAGTCCAAGTGTTGAAGGTTTCGACTGAGGACAATGTTGCTGATATGATCACTAAGACATTGCCGATTTGCAAGTTTTTCCACTGTATGCAGTTGATAAAGCTGCATGAAGAAAGCTAGTTTATTCCCTTGATGTTGTAGAGTTAGATCCAAGGTGGAGATTTGTGAGATATTGGATCGAACTCTAGTATGGTCGAATGGTAGCTTCTTGGTTCGACAGGGTTAAGCATGAAGTCGAAGATTGTTCACATGCTGGTGTCGAAGTGTGCATGTTGTAGTCGAAGATGGGTCTAGCATGCAGGCGTCGAAGATGCTAGGGTTATTAGCATGTTAAATTAGGTTTTAGTATTTAAATCCTAATTTGTTAAGTTAGCTTGTTTAATAAGTTGGCTTGTGTAATGGGCCTTGTGGAAAAAGCCCATTAGTTAGTATGTTAGATTTTATTATAAATAGCATACTAGTCTCTCATCATTGCATGCTACAAATCCTGATTTAGGGTGAGAGAGGTTATTTGTTATTCTTATAAACTTGTAATCTTATTCTCTAAGAGAAAGTAAAAGAATAGTAGTTATAATCAATTCTTGTGTTATTCTTCTTCCTTGTTCTTTATTCTTCCCTTGTATTATACTTTGTTTTTGACATTCAATTCACAACTGAGGTTAGTTTCATTTTTTTTATTGAAAAATATGTGAATGATCTCAATTTTTAAAAATACGAAAAGTAATCAAAATTGTGAGGATGTTTTTTTTTAATGATTATGAGTAATTTTAATAATATAATATATTATAAATATCACATGATTATGTGTATAATGACAATGTAAGCAAAGTTTGATATGATCAAGTGATTTTTATTAATTAGAATCCGACAGTTGTGGTCATTTGCTCTCGTTTCTCAAAATAGCAAAATATTTTCACCGAAGTAGCCCTACTTTTTTTAATGAATTTTTACTTTGCATTTTTAAGTGATTTTTGTATGGAATATTATTGGTAAAATTTTAAAATTTCATTAGTTTAATAGATTTAATTATTTGATGTTAAATATATATTAATATACTTATTGCTTAAAATTTAAGATAAAAACTTCAAAAATAATTAAATAATTAAGTTAATCATAACTTGAAGTATAATACAAAGGTAATATTTAAAATGTAAAATAATAAATTTGTAATTAAAATATTAAAAGATCTAAATGCAAAAAAAAAAAAAAAATCAACTATAAAAACTCATATTAAGAACAAATACAATACATTTTACCATTATTGCGAGACTCATAATAAAATAAAGAGTGAAGATCTATTTTAGTCTCTCACAAACATTACACAAAGCAAATTAGTCCCTCACAAAAAAATAGACTCGACTTAATCCCTTACAAAATTTAATCGGATCATGTTAGTTCATCTATTAATATTTTTTTCAAACCAATTTTTTTTCTACATTTTAACCGGTATTTTTCACTTTTAAACCGTGACTGGACTGCCACGTTGGATTTTATTTTTTATTTTTCATTTTTAAAATATTAAATTTATTTTTATTTTTAAATTTTTTTTAAATAATTATGAATTAATTATATAAAAAAGTCAAAATTGTTTCTTATAAAAATTCGAACCCATGGTCTTTAAAAAACATCTATATGTCTTTACCGCTTGGCCAATGTACATTCATGACAAGTAATTCTCGTGATTTCTATTAATATTAACAAATTATGTACATAATTTTTTATCTATGAGGTCTCAAACCTAAGTCCCTTCAGGTTAAATGATATTCACTTTCCAACTAGACAAATAAATTTCTATTGTTAATAAAGTGACTATCATTTACAATTAGATAAATCAATTTCTATTGTTAGTAAAGTGACTATCTTTTACAACTAGACAAATCAGCTTCTATTGTTGATAAAGTGGTTATCATTTCAACTCGACAAATCAATTTCTATTGTTAGTAAAGTGACTACCATGTACAATTAGACAAATCAATTTCTATTGCTAATAAAGTGATCATCATTTACAGCTAGACAAATCAATTTTTACAGTTAGAAAAATGACTATCATTAACAAGTAGACAAATCGATCAATTTCTATTGTTAGTAAAGTGACTATTATTTACAAATAAACAAATCAATTTCTATTATAGCAAATTCATTAATATTTTAATCTGAAGAGACTTGGATTCGAGACCATATTGATACAAATTTTATATTTTTTGTTTTAAATTCAGAATTGTTTAAGATTATTAGGAATCATGGGAATTATGGTCTAGTGGGAATTTTGAGTTCAACTTCTTATATGAAACAATTTTGGCTTTTTTATATTATTAATTTATAACTATTTAAAAATAAAATTAAAAATAAAAATAAATTTAGTATTTAAAAATGAAAAATAAATAAAATCAAACGTGTCAGTTCAGTCGCGGTTTAAAATTAGGAAAAAACATATTTGAAAAATATTAACGGCAAGATTAATATAGTCCGGCTAAACTTTGTAAGCGATTAAAACGGGTCCATTTTATTGTGAATAATTAATTTGAATCTTGTAATTTTTATGAGGGACCAAAATGAATATTCACTCTAAAATAAAACTGAAGCTATATTTTAGTTCTTCATAATTCAAACTCGGGTCTCATAAAGTTAAATAAAGTTAAATGATATCACTTTACATTACACCATGACCAGTTAATTTACATATTTAAAAAGGAGAATAATTGAGGTTCATTTCAATTTTTTATTGAATAATTTTAATTTTTAGAAAAAATAAGGAAAAAAAATCAAAATGTTTAGAATGTTTTTCCTTTAAAATGACTATGAATACTTTTAATAATAGAATATACTATATGATTTTATCTTTTAATGTTTTTGGTAATATAATATTATTATATGATTATGAGTATAAGTAAGAAAAAATTTGATACTACGCATTGATTTTCATTAATTAAAATCCGATATATAATCATTTTTTGTTGTTTCTTTTTTGTTTTGTTGATAATGATGAGGGCCAAAGCCCGAAATAAAACAAACAACTAATCAAGATCTAGAACAGGAACCAAAATCCCATATCAGCCTCCAATAAGCTTTTGAGAAAGTTTGGAGCTTTATCAAAGTAAACAAAACTAGTCTCCCTACATCCTCGCCTAGCGAGAGCATCAACACAAGCATTCACACTCCGATAAACATGTGATATAATGACCAATCAATATAATTTATTCGTGTTTCTTACAATAGCAAAATGTTCTCACCCAGTCTGGTATAATAATTCATTCTCATTTTTAAAAAAAAATAATTGCAAATTTAATTTTTTTTGCTTTTTTCCATATTCTCGTTTCCGTGTTTTTTGTTACACATGAGCTTGGTTGAATACGTGTCTGTTTGTTAAAATTAACGATTTGGTGATAAGTTAGTTTATAACTTATAGCATGATTGGTGGTTGATGGCTGACAGCTTATAACTTATAGTTGATGACTGATGACTGATGACTGATATCTGATAAGGTAATTAAAGTGTTTGATAAAATTAGTGGTTTAACTAGCTGGTAATTGTAAAATGACATAAAAAGACATTTCTTAATTAATAATTAAATGCACGTTTAAAATAATTAAAATTTATAATGGTATTAATCGAAAAAAAATAATAAGTTATAAACTATAAGGGAAAACGTTATTTAAAATAACGTATGAAAAATAAGTCATAAGCTAGTAAAATAAACTATAAACTAGTAAAATAAGTTATAAGCTTGTGATGAAAAGACTGTTATCAAACAAGTCTTTTATTATCATACGAGCTTATAAGCTATAAGCTCAAAATATGGCTTGCCAAAACATATATCTTTAGTCAAAATTATTTTAATTTTTAATTTTTTAAAAGAATCTAATAATAAAATTGATTTTGAATTAAATGACATTTCTTTTTGAATTATGCTTACCTACCCATTTAATTTTAATATAATATTTTAAAAATCAAACCGTTCAGTAAATCACGGTTATTAATTTATTGGTTGAATCACTAGATTATTGGTCGAACCGCATAATAAAACTAAATTAAACCGAATAATTCTATTATTTATAATAAAACTACATGTTTATTAAATTGTTCGAAACAAAAAACTCAGTTTCTTAAAAATATTACAACACATACAATATTACATTGAATGTTTTGTTTTTGTATTGGTGGCACTTCTTACAATACCAGTAAGTAACTTGATATTGTTATTCACGGTACGAATGGAAGAAACATCAACTATCTTTTCATTGGCTAAACCGGTTTCACATTCTCGAAGTGCATCGCAAGCATATTGGGCAACCAAGCTTATAACTTCAAGATCCTCAATCAACAAACCTCGTAACTCCATTAATATCGTATTGTAATTATCGGTTGCACATTCTTTGATTGGTTGAGAAGAAGGATATTTGGTCATCATTTCTTTAAGGTATGCTTGAGCTTTTGTTACCTCGTCTATTACCACCGTCTTTGTAAATATCCTGGCAAATTTAATAGGATTGTTAACCAAAATAAGTTCAGGGTGAGATTTTACAAGTCTCAAACATTGTTGTTCGAAGTCTATTTCACCAGGTCCTTTACATATATTTTGGTACAATTTGAGGTTTGCTGTTGGTAAAATGTTTGATGTTGGTAAAATGGCATGTGAAACAAAAAAAGTAGAAATGGTTAGCAACAAACATAAATATGTTGAAGCTGCCATGTTTAGGTAATTGTTTCACACGCTTTGTTTATTTCTCAAATAGGTCATAGTTTATATACAAGAGAAGGAGTCTGTTATTAGCTCCTAGAATTATTATGCCTCTAATATTGCACTTTCTAATTCTATTATGCACATGTGTCTAATCATATACTATTAGCATGATGTATTGATATAGCTTAATAAAATATGATCCACATATTATTAGCTGAATGTTTACTAAATATAGCTTAATATGCCAAGTATAGCTAATACATTCTCTCTTTTTGTAAATGACCATGACCTATGATGCATAGGTACGGTATAGTATTCGGTTCATACCGGTATGAGTGACATTTAAAAAAAATTAAGGTACTATATTAATAAAAAAAATTATTTCTTTTATAAAATGTACAAAATTAATTTGTTAGGTTCGCAACAAAATTTCACTATAAAAATTAAAAAAAGTGAAAAAAAATATTGTCAAGATACAATAAAGAAGAAATTAAAATAAATAAATATACTATGTTAATATTTTAGAAAATCACAAATTTCACCCCAAAACAAATTAATAAGAAAAAATAAGTACGAGGAGTACGGTGCATCCAGTACGGATGCGTGTGCATACCGATACTATTTTAGAAGATATTTGAGAGATGATGACAATAGAAATTTCTTAAGGGTTCTTAGTTTATAGATAAAAGAACAGTGTAAAATAAATTTATTGAAGAAAAAAGTAAGAGAATGAAAAATGTCAAACATAAACCTAATACAAAAACCATTATTTTGTAAATTTAATACAAGAGTACTGAAAACTCGCGGAGTCTTCCACTATTTTGTAAATTTAACACAAGAGTATTGAAAATTCATAGCGTGTTCCACTATTTTGTAAATTTAATACAAGGTTATTTTTTGGTACAAAATAATCAAAAATATTAAACACTACATACCAATTGTTCTAGCTAATAAACGTTTAAAGTGATTTTCCCTTCTGTTGTAGCAGAACACGAAATTGTCAATCTTTCAAGACCTTCACTTGATCTAAAAATCTTGTTAGACACAAATATCCTACTCCAAGCTCTCGTTCCATAGTGACCTTTATTTAGTCCTATTGGTTCCTTAATTCCTTGTGTAAGCATTTGTTCTCCTCAAGAAAAGAATGATTGGAAAACTCCCAACTTCATTTCGCAACAACCTTTACACAGTTATACCGAAATATTCAATGGATAGAAAACTCTTCTCTTTTCTAGAAATTAATATCCATATACCATAGACTCAAAATAATTATTTATTTTGATACACACCACAAAACTTCAAACAAAACAAAAATATTAACTTTCTTACTGTACCGTGGATCTACTCTACTACTCACAATCAATCTTTAGAGTTGAGCACCATAACAATGATTTATTGATTCAAGGTTGAAAAAGACCATGGCTAATATTCTAGGAAGTTTTTCACAAGGTTGAAACAAGGAGAATACGCGTTTGTGAAAGGAAGAACACTAGTGGAATTTTCTCAAGAGTTGTGAAAATATGGATTTTTTATCTTTATTGATCATAAACAACTCATTCAACAAGTTTTTATGAATGTGTAAGATTTTACTTCCTCAAATTCATTCTTTTAAATGAAAAATTGACAAACAAAAAATAATTTACATAGGTACTAGAGGTTAGACACAAAAAGATGATGAGAGAAAATGATTCGAGCAAAATCATGTAGTTATGATTTGAATTGGCAAAAAAAAAAACTTGAATTAAGATGATAAAATGTGGAAATTGTTAGATTTGAATCATGATTTCACGACACCCATAATTTGGGTCTTTCAAAAGAGTGATTCCAATCATGGTTGATTTTTCAAAAAGTATAAAGTTATGATCTGAGTCGAAAGAAATTGTGAATTAATTCAATGAGTGTTTTTTTATTCCTCATGATTCAAATCAACTAGCCAATGGAAAAAAGTCCATATTTACAATTGATGTTTGATTTGAATCAGCCATATGCTTGATTCGAATAAAACTTCAAAAAAATATGTTTTAAATTTTCTAACTTGTGATTCAAGAAACACACAAGATGTTGAGTTTGACATGGATTAAAATCTTATTTATTGAATGTGAGGGTGACTGGACGTACAATTTTAATCAAATAAGCGAATTACACACAAATTAAAATAATAACAAATCAAATTACAAATAAAAAAAGTATTGATAACATCAAAATAAAAATGATACCAACTGAACAATTTCAGTTACTAGATTGGCGACCCGTGCTCCGCACGGGTATATTAGAAATAAAATTGCATTATTTAATAATAGTTAATATTTGATTTTTTATTTGCATATATTTAAATTATGTTTACAATTATACTATTAATTTTTTAATGAGAAACAATAATGTAAAAAATGTTTTATAATATTGTTTTTTTAAGGTTATCAGAAAAGCTATTATGTTTCAATTTATATATTAAAATAAGTAATTTATTTTTAACATTATGAGCATAAAACTATTTGAACTATATTAATTTTAGCATTTAACTTACAATTTAAATTAATTTTAGTACAAATGAATATAATAAAAATAGATGTATTTATGTCAACAACAGTCTCTTAAATCTCAAGAGCAACAATGAGCAACAATGATATAAGAATTAATAATAATTAATAATAATATATTCAGCTAACTATTAAAAATAATTATTATAATATTAATAAAAATATAATAAATTTCAATTAAGATATTTAAAAATAAAATAAAAGAACATAGAATATAAATTTTATTTAACGAAATAAATAATATTTATAGATCTCAAATATTTGTTGTAAAAATTTCTCAAAAATATGAATAATTTTTTAATGTAATTTAATATAAACATCTTCAATACTATGAATTAATTATAGTAATATAACTATTTATTTATTAAATTGATTACATCATATCAATATTTTCATGAATCATTTCTATTTAAATTAATAATAAACTCAAAACATCTTATCAACAAAAACTATAATTTTGTTTGGTTTATTATAAATTATAAATCAAATATAATTAATAAAAAAAAAGAAAATTTCTATAGTGGGAGGGTATGACCTTCCCCACTTAATTAACAAATGAAAGCAAAAATAAAATAAATAAAGAAATAAAACAAAATCATTTTTTTCAAACGTTTTTAGTCCTATACAATATAATATTTTAGTGAGATATTTTAATCCAATTTCTTAAAGAAATAAACACAACATACACATAAGTTAAAGAATATAATCAATATTACAATACAATCAACTTAAAAACTAAATATTTTTTAATATAATTTAATACATGAATTAATTATAGTAATACAATTTTTATACTATGAATTAATTTAATAGATGAATCTTCAATACTATGAATTAATTTAATACATGAATCTTCAATACTATGAATTAATTATAATAATATAATTTAATACATGAATCTTCGATACTATGAATTAATTATAGTAATATAATTTTTTATTTATTAAATTGATTACACCATATCAATATTTTCGTGAATCATTTGTATTTAAATTAATAATAAATTTAAACACATATTATCAACAAAATGTATAATGTTGTTTGGTTTATTGTAAATCGAATATACATAAAAGAAAAAAATTCAATAGTGGGAGAGCGTGATCTATCTCACTAAATTAACAAATGAAATAAAAAAAACAAAAAAATAAAAACAAAACAAATAAAAGATGAAAATATAAAAAATATAAATTAGAAAATCTAAATGTGTATTTCATTATGTAAAATTTTGTAGGATATGTTATTGGCTTGTCAATTTGTCAATGTATCGATGTGAAATTATATTTAAGTTAAGTGACTTACGATTTAACCATTATTCATATATCCTAAAGATTTAAGTAAAATGACTTACAATTTAACCATTATTCTTATATCCTAAAGATTTAATTTAAATGACTTTACAATTTGACCATTATTCTTATATCATAAAGATTTAAGTTAAATGACTTTACAATTTGACCACTATTCTCCTATCCTAAAGATCTTCCTTGCAATATTTTATCTTCGCTAAACCTGCAAAAATATATATTATATTTTATATGAAAATAAAATAAATGTGTATGAAGTTTAACAAAAAGATAAACAAATTTATAAATAGTTATTAGGAAAAAAATATTCTTACTGATTGAAATAGTTATGAGACATGCAGATCCTAGAAAAGAATAAATGGGTAGAAAATGTTAGCAAATGAAATTGAAAAAAAAAATCGTTGTTATGAGATATGAAAATCCTAGAAAAGAACAAATAGGTGAAAAATGATACCAAATGAAATTGGTAAATGATGAAGGTAGTATCAGGAGTGATTATAAAGGTGTGTAAAAATACAAAAAGACACTATTTTATAACCGTTTTTGTAGACTATTATTAATACTATTAATAATATTAACAACATTTCATTAAAACATTCCATAAAAAATAGAAGAATTTAAAATTTTAACTCTTTTACGTTACATAAAATAAATAACAATGATTATTGGATTAATCACTATTTATTTATCAATTGTTATTTATTTTGTCCATTTACTCATTATTCTATTTATTATTATTTATTTATGCTACATGAATGTAATCAATTTGTAAAAAAAACATAATTGAATACTTATTACATACTCTTTATAATATAATTAACTTAAAATTTAGATTTTTTATGATTAATAAACATTTTTGTAGAAACTCATAGATATAAATTGTTTTTTATTTTTTTAATTTCAAATAATTTAAGTAATTATTATTATATTTTTTTAATATTACATGAATACATTTTAGTTTATATTATAATATTAATTTGTATAAATATAAATAATAAAATTTTAAAAACAAAAAAAATATAACTAATATACTATAGAAACAATATTATATAATCTAACCTCTGAATTTTTTAATTTTCAATTAAGACAAATTTTTATAAAATAAAATATTCAAATTTAGAAATTCATAAAAATAATTTGATTTTTTTATAAACTATAATATAAAAAAATATTAAAGATAAACTCATCATTAAAGTGTATTAGTTAAAATTTAATAATTATTAAAATGAAATTTTATTTTATTTTATACTTACATATCATTATTAGTTATGATTTTAGTGATTATTAAAATAAAATTTATTTTTTATTTTTTAAATTAAAACCAAAACAGAAAAAATTAGAAAATTATTCAAATTATTTAAATTATTTTATGCAATACCTAAAAAAAGAACATTATTCAAATTATTTAAAACAGAAAAATTAGAAAATTAGTGTGATCATAATAGAAAAAAATTATCAAAGTTATCTACAGTTTTTAATATAATTTAAGAAAAATTTATTTAATATATTTATTTGCTGCAAATAAATTAAAATCGTATTTATATATATTTTTATTTTTTCTCTATTATAAATTAATTATATAAAAGTTATTTAGAGTTTTTAATATAATTTGATAAAAATTTATTTTTACATAAATAAGTTATTTCTCAAATGTTTTATATATTTAGATATTATATATTACATATTTATATAATTGTTATTATTATTTGTGATTTCATATTATATTATTATTACGATTATTATATTTATTTATTTTATTTTTTATATAGAGTTAAATTAATAAAAGTTAAAATTATGATTTTTTGTTTAGATTTATTATCGATGTGACATGTGGCAAATTTGGTTTAGAGATACTACCAAGGTGACATGTGGCTAGGGTTGCCATCATGACAACCTTGGATTTATATATATTAAGATAAGATAATGTATGGTATTTATTAGAAAGAGAAAGAAGAATAAAAGAACATTAAAGAGTAAAAGAAATCTCTTTTCTTTCTCAAATCCATAAAAAAAAAAAAAACAAAGCATATGTTTATTGTGATTAACTTTATCGTATATTAGTTTCTACCCTTCTTTGAGAGACAGAGTTGTGGTTTTCTTTCGTGAAGTATCATGTTCTTAGTGTTGAAGACTTACAAACATTTAGGCTATGTTTGCGAGTTTGGAGGGGAAGGCTTCCGAAAAAAAATATAAAAATATAATAAAATATTTGACAGTTTTTGAAAAAATATTTTGTTTAGAATGATAAAAGTGTCATTATCATTACTAATTGTTAATTTTAAAAATAGTATAACAACCTAAATGATATTTGAAAAATTTAGAAAATTTCTTTACCCACCTCCCTATGGGGGTCACCCCCAGCGAAAAACCCATTTTACCCCGCTTCGGAAATGCATTTCCGAAATATTTTTTTTTTCAAAATTTTTTCAGACTTCGGAAGTGCATTTCCGAAAAAATCCCAAAAATTGGGATTTTGACTAATTCGGAGATGCATCTCCGAAACAACAAAAAAAATCTTAAAAAATCCCAAAAATTAATTTTAGGATATTAATTAATTCACATATCATAAATTTGATATAATTTATGAGTAATAAATAATAATAATTATATATTTTGATATAATTTATGAGTTATGAATAATAGTTATTATATATTTCTATCCTAATTCAAATTTTAAAATTTAAAATAATTTTAATTATCAAAATTAAAATAATTTCACTTACAAAATAAGTTATAATTTTTTATTTATATATTTATAATAATTGTTAATCTTTATAAAAAAATAACATATTTTTATTTTAAAACAAAACTCACGTTTTTATTTTCTAAATCATATTCAATTAATTAAAGTAAATAATAAAATTGTTTCAATTTTAAATAGAATAAAAAATAATGCTCAAAATGTGCATAAATAATGAATAATAAGCACACAAATATGTAAAAATAAAAAATATATATAATATTTTTTAAAATGTTTAAAAATAATTACAAAATATTATCAATTTCATTGTTCACTTTATATAATATTTTTGGATTAATCATTAATCCTTGTTTGTTTTTATATTTACTGTTTATATAGTTTTTATATTTTAACGCACTATTTAAAAATATAACAATTTTTATAGTGTATATAAAGTATATATAATATAAGTTTATTTAAATAAAAATAACAAAATTTGATTGAAGGTCAGATTTTTTTTTATTTCAATATAACGTTTATTATTTATTAATATTAAAAAATTTATAATTTAAAAATTAAAAATTAAAATAAGTTTGTAGAATATAATTTTTCTTAATTATCAAAATTGTCATTTGTTTAAAATTGAGATAAATCATTATTTAATAAAAAATAACATTTCCCACAAATAAATATTAAAAATCACGTATTTTTAAGAAAAATTAATATAAATTACGTGATTATTATTATTAATTATAATACATTATTTTTATTATTTATTAAGAAAAAAATGTGACTTTTTAATTAAAAAAACATGTATTCATTATTTGAAACAAATTTCACAATATTTAAAATACAATTATATTTTTTTTCACAATAAAATTATTATGCTAATTATTATTTAGTTTTTATATATTTTTTATAGACACTTTGTGAATTTGTATATATTATATTTAAAAATGAAACAACTTTATTATTTATATTAAGTGAATTCAATATGATTAAATTTAAATAAAATTAAAAAAAAATTCAAAAATATTTAGCATTATGATTTTTTTTATATGAAGTATAATTAGATAGTTATACAAAAATGTGAAAAATCTATTTTATGTATGAGAATAGGGAATTATGATTTATTAGAGAGGAAATTATTTATTACTAAAAATAGGAGAAAATTATTTTAAGTAAGAATCTTGAGAAAATTATTGATTCACTTTCATTTTATACCTATTAATTGTATTGGTTCACCTTGATTTTAATTTTTTAATAATTATTCAATTATTTCGGAAGTGTATATCCGAAACATTCCAAACCAATTTGGTCTTGGAATATTTCGGATATGCATCTCCGAAAACACCTCCCTCTCCCAAGGGGGTGAGTTCGGAGATGAACTTCCGAAACACCACATTTTCTGAAAATGTAACTTTATTTCGGAGATGCATCTCCGAAATCAATATTTTATATTAAAAAAAACACGTTTTCGGAAGTTCATTTCCGAAAACACATTTTTTTCAAAAAAAGTACCTTTTCAGAAATGAACTTCCGAAACAGGGGTAGTGTTGTAAATTCACCAGGGGTGAGCAAGAAGGTTAGGAGGTGGGTGAAGAAATTCTCAAAATTTATGTAAACCCTCCAAAACCCTTCAAAACTCTCTTTCAATACAATTTTTGAGTTCCTCTATTTTATGGGGTTTTTGGTATTATGAATAAAATCAAACCCTCCAAAACCATCCTACCTGAAACCTTCCTATTTTCCAAAGTCCTCACCTCTTTTCTCCTCCAAACTCCCAAATAAAACCTTAGAGTGTTTGAGTGGAGGTGAGAGAATCTTAAATTCAATCAAGAGAATATGATTTGAATTTCAGGAATAGTATCTAAAAAAAATGATCATAAATTGATAATAGTTTAGATAAGATCGTAGGTACTATCGATCATTTATAATTAGTAAATTTTCTTTCTACTGAACTAGTATCCTCCTAGACATAGGTGACAATTGTATCAACACTCTCTTTTCAATACTCTGTCTAACACTCACTTTATTATTGGTTAAAATATGTGTGGGTCTCTCACTTTTGAAATGGATCCCACATAAAGTGGTAGGACCCACAATATTTTAACCAATAAAAAAAGTAAGTGCTAGAGATATTGTTAAAAAGAGAGTGTTGCTAACAATTTTTTTCATTGTAATCAAATATGTATAACAATTTCTCATGTCTATATATATTGTTACAACTCTCATATTTCATTATATAACTCTCATATTTCATTATATAGGTTGCAACATTGAAAATATGATCTCATTTGTTTTCTTCTATTATTTTAGGGTATGATATTATGTTTAACTATGTATATATGACCGTTTTTCAATTATAGGATAAGTTTATTCAAACTATTCATATGATACGAATGATAAGAGATCTACACAAGGATGTGTCTTAATTCAATTTATAGTGGCTATGTATACATATGAAGCATCAGGGAGTTCAAGTACTTCATACATGATGTTTTTAATTCTCTTTGGCAACTTTATATGATAAACAAAATAATGTTCTTACTGGATCCAAGCCCCCTTATCATAACAAAGTTCATATATAAAACTGTTGCAGAAATCTTTCAATGTAAATTACATTTATCTTCTAAGATTCTATATAATCTATGATGCTAACATAAACATGCATAAAAACACACACACAATTCAAGTACAATACTACTCAAATCTCATCATGTTCATCATCATACTCATCATACAAAGCAACAGTTTCACTTTTACACTCTCTCTCAGTTATCATAAGTCTTGCACTCCTCAGTCTCCGGATTATCCTTACAGTATTCCTCCAACGGGTCAGACTCCTTCTTCCTATCCCTCGCATGGCTCGCCGCCGCGCTGAGTTCCTCCACCTCATCCCATGCAGCCACGCATTCTCCACTGACCGGATCATCAGCACACGTCTCTTGTGCACTCTTTATGCTCTCCTCCACCTTCTTAGATATTTGTTCTGGTGCAGCACGAAGAGGTTGGACTAGCTTCATCCGTCCTGATCCGGTTAAGGTTTGGCGTGTTGACAGAGACGAAGCTGGTGAGATCTTGATGGTTTGTGGGAGTCCTGATGAGTTGAAGAGGAGCCTAGGGTTTGAGAGACTCAGACCAGCGATTGTTGCCATTTTTTCTTCTTCTGTAGTTATGATGATGCTGGGTTTGTTTGTCGGTTTTGAGATGATATGTGTGGAGAGATAGATAAGGATCAGAGATTGAGTGAAGAGATTTTACTTCTATACATATACTTGGCTTGCTAAGGATTTTTGTTCGCATATTTCTTATCGGGTTGTAACCAATTGTTATCTTACACGTGTGTTATTATTAGATAATTTGTCAATCAATATATGAGTATATTTCAAGATAAAAAATAAAAAAACTATATTAATATAATAGGTGAATTCTAATAATTGATTTTATAAATATTTCTAAGTTGTCAAGTATTTAGAAAAAAATTTGTAAATATTCTGTGAATGAGTTTAATTTGCAAAATACTATTACAGATGTAACACTATTGAACAGAACATATATTTTTAAATATTAAATTTTTTTAAAAAAAAGTTGTTTGACATTTTGATATTTTTGATAGTATGTGTTAAAATTTAAATTTAAAAAAAAAAAACATTTTGATATTCATTAAAAAAAATTAATTAAAAAAAGAAACATTTTGATATTTTTGATAGCATGTGCTTAAAACCAAACATTATTTCATAATTTAATGTGGAACTATAACTCGTCAAATCTCATATTATCTGCTTTATTGAATCTCATGATTAATTTCTATGTTAAATAGAATATAAAAGAAATTGTCAAGTTCATTCTTTCATTTTAAATCTTGTTTTTTTTTTTTTGATAAACTAAATCTTGTTTATATGCAAATCAAATACACCTTATATGATACATAATTTATTATTAGTAGTATAAAGTAAGCACATATTCTAACATAAAAAATTATTTAAAAATACAAAAATGTATCTCACCATACTAAATGTATGTGTTAAATAGAAGTTTTTCATTTAACTTCTCATCTCAACAATAAAAATGAAAAAAAAAATGAAAGTTATTTCAAAAATTTGTTAAAAGAACGGTCTTGTGAATTCGGATATTGGATTATGGAATTTTTTAAGAATGTGAAATCTTTAAAACTAGTTGGTAGTTGGTGACTGGTGATTGATAGCTGGTAGCTAGTGATTGATAGCTGGTAGCTAGTGACTGATAGCTGATAAGTTAATTTGAGTGTTTGGTAAATTAGCTGTTACACTATCTGATAAATACAAAAGGACATTTTTATTAAGAAATTTGTGATTTATTTATCTTATTATATTATATTATTAAATTAATTTATATTTGATAAAAATAAATATATTAATACAAACTTACAAAGCAATTTTAATATATGTGAATTACAAAGCAATTTTAAATTTGTATATAAATTATATAAATAAATTTAACGAAATACATAAAATTGAATTCAGTTAAATTAATCAAAATTAATGATAAAAATAAATTTATTATTTAATATTATATCATAAAAATATAACAAAAATTTTAATTTTCTTCGTCTCGGTTAATCTCATTGATTCTTCGATTACGTTTCACTAACTTGAGAATTATCACTATTTCAAAATTTATTATATACATTAAAAACGTTAAAGATTAAAAAAACATTAAACACTGAATTATAATATATATTGAAGGGTAAAAATAGATTTTTGTTAAAATAATAAGGGTATAAATGAAAGAAAAAGTCACAAGTTAAAAGCTACAAGCTCAAAATCTACTTCAAATAGCTTTTCAAAAAAAAAAGATAAAAGCTAGTAAAAAAGCTAAATGCTAAATGCTAAAAACAGTTACCAAACAGAGCTTTTTTATTTATATAAGCTGAAAAGCTAAAAGCTAAAAACTCTTTTTATGGTCTTACTAAACAGACTCTTAACTTAATAGCTTTCACCAACAATTCTCTAAAAAAAATTATACTCATCTTTGGTTAAAATGTTCTTCTCAAACCTCTACTTCACCGATGAAATAATCTACTATGAAGTAATAAAACACAAGATATTTCTACCTTTAGAAGAGTTTGTGAATATTTTGAATCTTTCTTATGTTGGAACTCTTTTCAATCCAGATGAACAAGGGAACAACTTTAACTACAAGATTGTTGCCTCTCTTTTTTATTAATCCGTTCTTTTGTGCTTATCTCATTCATTATTGGCTCGGTGCATCCTGACATTCGTATTACTACTATAAAATAGAACTTTGATGGAACTCTTTTCAATCCAGATGAACAAGGGGACAACTTTAACTATAAGATTGTTGCCTCTTTTTTTTATTAATCCATTCTTTTGTACTTATCTCATTCATTGTTGGCTTTGTGCATCCTGACATTCGTATTACTACTACAAAATAGACCTTTTGTAACACAATATTACTGAGACCTTCCTGTTAACCGTGGTAATAACTCATTGGTGGATCTTTTTTTTGTGTTTACTAAAAAACATTCACCACGGTCATAGATAACAACCATATGGAAATGTACCTGTAGTGAAATGTTTATATCACCACGGTTTTTTTTAATCAACAGTGGTGTAAAGTGCAATCATTTCATCACGGTTCGTCTTACCAACCATGGTGAAAGGTGTTACATATTTATATATAAGCGAAATTATCTCTCCCGTTAGTACATAACAACCGCCTCTCTCAAAAGAAAACCCTAATATCTATTTCACTCGTCCCTCTCAAAAGAAAATTCTAACATCTATTTCACTCATCTCTTTCAAAACAAGACTCTAACATCTATGTCACTCATCTCACTCATATTGAAACCCCAAATTTATGCAGCGAACCCGTCTTCTTCAAATCTTAGGAAATGGCTACCTTACAGGTTCTTCTTCACAATATTTTATGTTTCAAAATATTTTTATCTATTATTGTTTACGTTTTAATAGTTTGTTTCATAATGGTTAAACTTTATGCTTGTTTTGACTTGTATGAAGCTAAAGTGAGCGTTGCAAACTTGTGTGAAAGACCCGGAATCAGAATGACATTCATTCAAAATTAGCACAAGTTTGCAGCTCTCACTTCAGCTTCACCCTCCTTTCATTTTGGATGCCATTATGGGACATATATGCTTCTAAAATATTTTGTTCTTGTTGTTATTAATAAAAGTTGTATGTTATTTAAGGTTTGTTTTTTATTAATGTTATTGTTAATGTTTGTATAAAAGATGAGTTTATTATATCTTATGTGGTTTGAGTGTTTTTCCAATATCTTACCGAATATATATATATATATATATATATATATATATATATATATATATATATATATATATATATATATATATATATAACTTTTTGGATTGCATTAAAAAAATGATAATATGATAGATAAACAAAGTTACATTAGAAAGCAAGTTACACGTTCAATTCTAGACAAGAATTCTTCAATCCATTATCTGCATTTCACTTTTTAATAGTTAAAATTGTTGTAAATTTTGATGATATTTCAAAAGTTTTAAATAGTTTGTATCTCAATTTTAAGTGAAAAATAAGATAAAATATTTTTAAAGAAAATTACTATTATTATTATTTAATTTATAATTTAAAGCAAAATTAATGTGGTCCATAATGAGTTTATTATAATATTGACTTGACTTAGTCCAAACCATAAAATACAATTCTCTTATATGTATATATGTCTACTCTCTTACTTTTAGAAATGGGAGGAAAAATAAAATACTTTAACGTGATAATCTAACCAAACCTCTTTTATTCTTCCTTTTCTTTTGTTGCTCTTTTGTTTTTGGATTACATCTTCCGGTCATCTCAAAGAGTAGTTCTTGTTGTTCCGATACCTCAGATTTATAATGAGAATCTGGGAAGAACCTGTTGAATCCTGGGGGATTTGCGCTTATGAGGCGGATAAATCCTTAAGGACAGTGTTTTTACACGCCTCAGGTTTATATAATTGTTTATTGTTTTGCAGGTCAAAAATCAATGATTACAAGAAAATGGAATCAAACTACATGGGTGATCAAATTCTACAACAATCTTAAGGATTTATCTTTGTTAATAGTCAAAAAGACATGAAGAGTTTTGACGAGCATTTGGTTTTGTGAAAAAAAAATGATGGCATAATGGATTACTCTAATATTTGACTCTGTAAAAACCACGTAAGTTTTTCTTCCTCAATAATTTTATTTTATTGCTTAAGAATTGTGTGAATAAAAAAAAATTCTTATGCGAAAATAATGATTACTTTTTATGATATATGATATTGCTAGATTATATAAAATTCGTGTTTAATTAGTTTAACTGGAACTAATTACAGTATTTTTGATGGCCAACATAATTTAATGGTATGTGTGTATTGTTATTGAAAGAAAAAAAAGTATTGTTAATATTTGGTGATAATTATTCATTTATTTATTTGAATGATGTGTGGTAACTAAATTAAAAATATTTATTTTTCTTAAACATTTATCATAAACTATTATTCTGTCTTAACTATATAATATAATATTATTAAATTTTACTAAATAGAAATGTTCTTTTACGTTAGAGATTATAGAAATTATGTTTTCTTTTATGCCATTAGCATGCCATTAGGAATAATACGATGTTGGTATCATTATTACATACACTAATGCATAATTATTATATAGTATTTTGCCGTTATGCATCTAACTTTATTTTACAAATGAATATTATTAGAGTTTTTTTTAAAATAAAATGTTGAAAATGAATATAAGTTTTGATTGAAATTATACAGTTGCTAAAATATTTATTTGTAGAATACTTTGTTATTGATGTTTTGATCCGTAAAAATAAAAGAAAAAACAAGTCTTTTTATTTCTATAGTGACTTAATGAGGATTCAATATCTATTTGTGATTGTGGAGTTTTGTTTACTCATTTATTATATTTCAGTGATGAATCTTGTGTTTAATTCTTAATTATATTAATTAAATAGAGTTTAATACTATTTAAAATAAATAATTAATTGAGTTAATTGCTTAGTATTGAGATATTCTTGTTATAACATATATTTTTGTGATAATAAAAAATATTAATATGTGTATTTTTAATTTGCGAAAATATATTTTATCGTGGGGGCATATATATAATAATTATATTATGGGAACTTAATTTGATATACTCAAACATGTATGAATAGTAATATTTGACATATTTTATTTAGTTTTACTTTACTAAAATCATGAAGTAATTTTAGATATACATGATTTGATGACAGACCAAGTGAAATAGAAATGAAATTATCTATATTTGACAGGATCATGAAATATTTGTGATATCATAAATTATTACATATGATATTTGTTATTATTTTAGCATAGTATGAAAATGCTTAATAAAGTTGATTATATGAGAATAAATATATTTATTTTTATTGAATTAGTGTATAATTTATTTTTCATTTCTATTGAGTTAATGTGTAATGAAGGAGTACACTTGCGGTTTGACTGGTTAAAAATTAAAGTTGACTAGTTATCGTTTCTATCGGGAGTGAAAAAAGAAATTCAATTTATTGGAAGGTTAGTGTTTAATTTATTTAATGAGTTATGTGAAATTTTTTATGATGATTTTTAATCACATAAAATATTTGAAAAGAATATGTTAATTATCATATTATATCGAGATGGACAATTGTATTAAATTAATATAATGTAGATAATTGATTATGCTTCTAATAGTATATTTATTTATTTTTTAATCTGATGAAAAGTTGTCGCTCGAAAACAGACCTGTAAGATAAATATTTAAATAATAAATTTATATTTATTATTATTGATAGTGGCGTCGCTTAATGATCATATAAGCAGACCTGTATAAATCTAATGTGGAAATCAAAATACTTTTATAAACCTGAATAAGATTAATTGTGGATATCAAGTTTATTGAGTAAAAGTATGAGATTGATTGACTTAGAGACTTCTTAGTCAATATTTATTTATGGGAAAAAATATGTGTCTTCATTTGTGTATAAAGTAGCTACTAAAAGATGAGATAATATTCTCAATTTATGTGAAGTTAGATCAGAATGATCTTGGTCAATCCATTGACGAAGCCCCTGGGAAGAAATTAATTTGTGACACATCGAGGGGAATTGGACTTAGCCAATTGAAACTAATAAGTGATGGGAACCCAACCTTTGTGATTGGAGATCCCATGAAAAAGGTTCATATGGGTAAGAACAAGTCACTTGTTAGTTCTGCTAGCACCAAAAATTATATAATTAATTTTTGATTGTGTCTTTTTCCTATGGTGTAAATTGAGAAAGTGCTAGACACTGCATTATTGAGAGGATAAGCTTATGTAGTTTTTAATGAATTTCATATCCTTTATAGGTGGTGTATGATTTGCAGCATACACTTGATGAAATCACCTATGTGAGTGTTGAGTGGGGCCGCTTGTATGAGATCTTGGCGAAATCTCTAGAGCACTCATGAAATAACCAGGCACGCGCACGGCCTATTAGCGCACCACAGCGTCAACAACAAGAACCGTGGGGGTGTGATGTGAGTGGTAGACCTCTAACATACATAAAGTGTCTTTGGTTCATATAGCTTGCTACACCAATTTCACTGTATGTTAAGTACTATCATTCTAGGACTAGTTCATATAGCTTGCTACACTAGTTTGATGCATCACATCCATGATGTTAATCCATGAAATTCTTTTATACAACTTTTAATAACTTTTGAAATATGTGGGGGATTGTTGTAAATTTTGATGATATTTCAAAAGTTTTAAATAGTTTGTATCTCAATTTTAAGTGAAAAATAAGATAAAATATTTTTAAAGAAAATTACTATTATTATTATTTAATTTATAATTTAAAGCAAAATTAATGTGGTCCATAATGAGTTTATTATAATATTGACTTGACTTAGTCCAAACCATAAAATACTATTCTCTTATATGTATATATGTCTACTCTCTTACTTTTAGAAATGGGAGGAAAAATAAAATACTTTAACGTGATAATCTAACCAAACCTCTTTTATTCTTCCTTTTCTTTTGTTGCTCTTTTGTTTTTGGATTACATCTTCCGGTCATCTCAAAGAGTAGTTCTTGTTGTTCCGATACCTCAGATTTATAATGAGAATCTGGGAAGAACCTGTTGAATCCTGGGGGATTTGCGCTTATGAGGCGGATAAATCCTTAAGGACAGTGTTTTTACACGCCTCAGGTTTATATAATTGTTTATTGTTTTGCAGGTCAAAAATCAATGATTACAAGAAAATGGAATCAAACTACATGGGTGATCAAATTCTACAACAAAAATTTGGTTTAATGCTTCTTGTTCTTCAACCTCCTCTTTTTTACCTCTAATTTTGTTTGCAAAGTAAATAATATATTGCAAAATGAACTAGAGGTGAAAGAAGAAGGTTGAAGATCTAGGAGCATTAAACCAAGTTCTAACAGTTAAAGAGGCAAATGCAGATAAGGAGCTGAAGAATTCTTATTTAGCATTGAACATGTAATTTGTTCTCCTAATAGAACTTAATTTGTCATATTATAATGTTTTAGATCAGATTGAAAGGTTATATATTTAGTGAGTGAGCATTGGCAAAATAAGCATTTCACATAATTTATTATAAACTCAGTGTTTATATCACAAAGATTGTTTAGAAAAACCTTGTTAAATGTTATGCATTATAGGCTATATCACAACGGTTAATTGAAATAACCGTTATGATAGGTAGCGTGTTACTTTACTTCTAATCACGGTCATGCAACCGTGGTGGAAAGCATCATACACACAATCACCCCTTACCTCACAACGGTTGATAAGACATTGTGGTATCTCTTTATCAACTATTGTGAAATGGCTGTTCTGTAGTAGTGTATGGTTCATTATGTGGTGAATCACATAATATTTCAAAAAAAAAAAAGCAATTTCAACTATTTAACCATGTCTAGCGTTGTAATTGTATGGATGATCACAAACAAAATTGAAACAAATTGGACAACTGAAGTGATATAACACATGTTGGCAAGCAAAAGAAAAAAAAGACATGCTTACCATATGGTGACTTGGTCACAAATACCATGTAATTCACCGACTTCAACCTTGAGGGAGAAGATTTCGAGAAAAGTGTGACAAAGATAGGAGAAGTTGCACTAGGGATAATGAGTTACAAGATTATTAATGAAAAAATAATTCAAAAACCTTTCAAAAGAAAGAAAAGAGGAATGGAAGAGCAAAATCAATAAACACCCATGAATCTAGAAGATTTTTGACCATAACATTCTAAAAATACCCTCTATTAAAGACCTACTCAAAGAAATAATCAAGAGACTAAATAGGACAAATGAGAAAATCAACTTCTTAAGATAACTAGATTTTTTCTTTTTAATTTTTCAAACCGTAAAGTAAGTCTTAATTCGTCTGAACATTAAGTATCTAACATTTGATGAACAATTGTTATTTGTACGAAGTATGTCCTATGATAAAAGGATGCTTTATTCTAAGTATCTCTTCTTCACGTGTCATTCTCATCTTTGATTTTCATGGATATGGATCCTCTAACTTCCATTTCTCTATCTTTCTCTAACTTTCTCTTTATCTCTCTCTCTTAATCGACTTTCTCTCACATATTTTTCCCTCCAAAATCAACACCACTATTTCCTTTATTTCACTTAAAATATGCCTAAAGTCACCCTAACTTTCCCACCAAAAAGTTAGAGAATCCTTATCCGATTTTCATACATTTACATTTTTATTTTTGGTACAATTATACATTTGACATGTACTATAATTATTTCTTATACAAATATTTAAAACCTAATTTCATTAACATAACTATTCTACAGACTTCCACTTCCACCTTAATAGAGAAAATATCAATTTTATAGCTAAGTATATTTTTTTTATACAACTCTACTAATACATTTGACCTTTTTATTATATGTTTCATGCCTAAATAAATAAAAAATTTGGGTCTTCCATTCCTTCTGGTTTATGTATTCTTCCATTTTGTGATATGAATGCAACAAACAAACTCTTCAGCCATAACTATGGTTCAAAACTTCGACAATATAAAAGTACATATTTTAATGGTGGTGTCCAACTCAAGACTGTACATGAATAGAATTGAAAATAGAACCACTGCTGTAACATTTTAATCTTACAATAACATCCAACTTCACAAATGCATCTCATTTTGTTGTATTCCCCGCTCAACAAATCTTAACATCAGGTTATCGGCCTCCGCCGATTTACCATCTAACACCAGTTTCTTGCTCACTTTCTCACACAATTTTAAATCCGGAATCAAGTTTCGTCGAAACATTTGACAAGCCACTTTATATGCTGACATAGCAGTCCCTTTATTCAAATAGCTTTCCATCAGAATATGGCATGTTTTAGCATCAAGTTTGGACGCTGTTCTCAAAACCTTCCCTAGTAGTTTCTCAGCCTCTTCAAAGTTTCCGAAATGGCAAAGCTTCTCAATAACTTGATTGTATACCATTCTAAATGGCTGCCTAGCAAGCATTTTTTCCAATAGTTTCATCATATCGTCTACTCGTCGCCATTGACAAAAACGATGAATGACTGCTCTGTATGTTACAGGAGTTGGATCAAAACCTTTGCCGAGCATTTTTACAATTAACTCGGCAGCTTCATCCAACCTACCTTTCTTCCCTAATGCATCAAACAATGCTGTGTATGTGATGGCATCAGGATGTTTATTGCTTAAATACATGTCGTCTAGCACTGATAGAGCTGCGTCCAAGTCACCAATCTGACAGAAACCGTAAATTACAGCAGTGAAGTTTACCACATTCACAGCACAACCCTTATGCAGACATTCTTCTAACAATTTTTTAGCTTCTACTACATTCTGATATTTACATAGCGACTGTATAAGCAGGTTAATTTCGACTGGATTTGGGAGAAAACCTTTTCCGATCATTTCTCTAATCAAATCACACGCCTCGGACAATTTTCCCTCCCTACGGAATCCATGCATCACAGCGCTATACGTGATGGCATTTGGAGTCCACCAATTCTCCTCACTTACACTTATCATCTCCCTAGCCTCTAATGATTTTCCATTCTGACAGAGGCCATTCAACAAGGCTGTATAAGTCACGGTATTTGGTCTGCACCCGTGTTTGTACATTTGCTGCAGCATCTTTTTGGCTTCATCTATCTTCCCCGCACGACAAAATCCATCGATAATTGCAGTATATGTCACTACATCAGGATTACAACCTTTCGAGTGCATATCGATCACCAAACTCTTTGCATCGTCTATCCTCCTTTTTTTACAAAACGAGTCGACTACTGCACTATACCCGACCTTATCAATGTGGAAACCCTTGTCTTCTGCTTCCCTAAGGAAAGCAAGAGCATCGTCTGCGTGTCCGTGCTTCGAAAATGCATGGATAAGTGTATTATACGTAACCTGATCCGGTATTAAATTACTATTTCGAACCATATTCTCCATCAAACGCTTCACTTCTTCAACTTTTCTATCCTTACATAGAAAAGCCATTACCGTATAGTAACTAACTTTATCCGGAGGACATCCCTTAGATGGCATTTCTGCAATAAGCTTCAATGCATCATCAATCCGATGTAAATCACAGTAACCTTTGATCAAACAGTTATAACTAACAATATCAGGTTCAATTCCAGCCACCTGCATTCGTTCCAAGAATCTTAACGCTTTTTCCAATTTATCGCCCTTAACCAAAACATAAACAGCAGTGTTACATATCGATAAATCAGGTTCGACTCCAGCTTTCTGCATCAATGTCAGAAGTCGCAACGCATTCCTCAACTTCCCTGCCCGGCTATACGACACCATCACATAACCAAAAGCCTCAGGAGAACACTCAATTCCTCGGCGAGTCAAAAGCCGCAAAACCCGCCTCGCACCTTGACACAATTTAGTCTTGCTAAGAATATCCAGCATTGTATAGTACACAATAGTATCATGTCTATAACGCCACTGCCGATCCGCCCAGTAAAAAAAACTCAAAGCAATCCTTTCATCCTCTTGAGACCGCAAAACAGCACAAACAAGTCTCGGTTTAAGACTCCTTAATAAATGCCTCAAATTTTCTTCAAATTTAGGGTTCCAACTCGACCTAAGAGTAATTAACCTACATACTTCCCTAACCAACGGGTGTCGAAATTCACTCTCATCAATTTCAAATCTTGCAATACTTTCTCTCTTTTTGTTATCTTTTCCATGAAATGAACTAATAATCTCAAGACTCTCATCAATATCACTACCTTCCTCTTCAATTTCTTCATCATCTTCTTCTACATTATCATTAACACTTGCAGCAAAACCTAATTTTTCAGGAAACCCATGACCCACTTTCCCAAACCCATCATTGAAATTCTCACTGTTGGATTTACCCTTACTAGTGGTTGAATAAGAACCCAAAACAGAATGAAGATTCAAAGCAATACATGACAAATGATTAACACAGAAATGGGAAGCTAAAGCTTTTCCCAGCAGATAATGATTCAATCTCAGGATTGCCATCAACAACAACAACAAGTATATTGATGTGTTAGTTACGGGGATAGCAACAATACCCACATCTCAATTTCATCAACAATGGTTATGAATTTATTGAAAGTTCAAAATTTACCTTGAAACTTGACGTGGGTAACCGAAAACTGATAGTGAAATCAAATTCTGAGGTTAAACCTTTCGTTCTGATGTGTCTGAGTTTTAGGTTAGAGTTTGTATCAAAATTGGGTTTATGGGTTTCTTCATAAAAAAAAATAAGGCAAAATTATACTCAGGGTCCTTTAAGTTATTTTATTATAACAAGTTGGTCCTTTATATTTTTTTTGCTATAAGTTAGTCCTTTATGTTAATTAATGTATGCATCGTTGACATTTTTTCTGTTTTATTAATTTTATTTTATTTCGTTTTTAACTTTTAAAATTCATATTAAACTCATTGTTGGTCCAAAAATTATGAAAAAATTCCTAAAAATATTTCTTCTCATTTTACACTTTGTGTAATTTTCTGAGAATTTTATTTTCTGATTTATTATTTTTATTTAATTTATTTCTTTTGTGTGCATTTTAATTAGTTTAAAAATATTTTTATGCTCTAAAAAATTCTGAAAATTTTATTATAGGATTCAATGATGGTCTCTAACGTATGTTAAGTGATACATCAACACCATTAGTGTCACTTCGGTTTTTTTGGAACGAAGTTTATGAAAAAGGTTAACTGTGCAGACGTTAGTTAACATAAAGGACCAACTTGTAGCGAAAAAAACATCAAGGACCAACTTGTTACAATAAAATAACTTAAAGGACCCTGGGTATAATTTTGCCAAAAAATAATCAAATGGTATTCTTGTAATTTGCTTCTTTTTCTTTCTAAATAAATAGGTTTATTCAATTTTTAGTTATACAGATTTTTTAAAACTTGGATAGGTTATACTCCCTCCGTCTCATAATAAGTATCTTATTTGAGCTCTGCGCGGTTCTTAAAAAAATGATTAGATGCATTGGTTTTAATGATAAAATTAATATCTTTTACTAAAATACCCTTATTTATTATAGGTAGTAGAGTAGTTGGAAAATGTGAAAGTTAATAAATAGGGGTATAGTAGGGGAAAAAATAATAAAGGTTGCATTGGTATTCTAAAGAGACATTTATTTTGAGACACAGAAAAAATGCAAATGAGACACTTATTATGAGACGGAGGGAGTAATAAGTTTTTTATCAATGAAAAAACCGAAAAATATTCATAGTTCCTGAAAAAGCGAGACTCTCAATTTAGTAAGTCAATCAACATTAGTATTATCTTCGCGTAAGGTATGAACAAAGACAAATTGTCACTCTTTATGAATAAGAGATTGGATATAATCCATCAAAGGTGTATAAGGATGATTAGAATGCAGACCCTTTTGAATAAATTTCATAGTTGTTTGAGAATCAGACTCGCAAATCATATTTTTGAAATCATAATTTCAAGCAATATCAAAATCATGAGAAATGACTTAAAGCTCGCCATTAATATTAGAGGTGAAACTACGGGCCCGTTTGTTTTGGTTTTTTTTACAAATGATTTTTATAATGTTACAATATTTTGTGAAAAAAAAATTTACAAAGAAATTTTTTATAAAAGCTTCAAATGAAAATTTTGTTTGAATAGTTATTCTTAAAATGTGATTTTAGGTATTTCATATATTTATGAGAAAAAAAATTGGATATCAAAATTTCAAAAAAATCACTTAATTTTGAAGTTATTTCAAATAGATTTTCATAAAAATTATTTTTAAAATACAACTTTTTGAAAAAAATCCGATTTTGACTAAATTTTGGTCTTCAACAACCTATATTTATGTTCTAGGATGTCAAAATTAATATTTCATTTTAGAAAAAACATATAAAAAAACTTGTAATATTTTGAAAAACGGTTTTGGAAAATCTATTCTAAAAAATACAAAGAAAAAAATCTATTTTTTTAAAGCTGAAACAAACAGGCCCATAATCCAACTTCCTACAAAACCAGTAATCCAACCTCCACAAGAGTTTCTCAAAAGACATCCAAAGCAGGATGGCCCTAAACTGCCAATGAAACTACTATTTACATTAACCTTTATTACAGTCTCTAAGGAATGGTGCCAAGACACAAGTATAAGGACTGATAACGTATTAGAATCCACAAAATCAGCTTGTTATTGTGTAAAAGAGTAGTTATTTGACTAAGAATATTCTATAGAGAGCGAGTGTTGTCTTTAAAGGATTTTTTCTTACTTGATTTCCAAATCATCCAACAAATGAGAAACAAAGGGCCATTATTGACAGCCGCATTAATTTTCATCAAATTATATATATCAAACTTGCATGGCCTTAGGGCGAACTCTAAGAGTGTGTGAGATGATATCAAAATACCAAGCACCATAATTGCATACATCAATGACATGTAGGTGTGTATCCTACTCATCCATCAAGAAATTCAATAACAAATTCTACCATTTAGGAATCATTTATCATACCAAATGGAAATTGTCCCTCTCCTTACTCTAGAGGTAAAACCTAGACTAAGAGTCTCAGCTGCTTTAGCTGCTGCTCTAGGGTTTATTAGCCTAGGATACATGTTTCAGAATTATATCTAGCTGATTATAATTGAACTCCCAACTTGTCAGTATTGTGGAAAATCTCCTAAACACGTGTTTCCCAACATGACAACTTTAAGAGATCTAACTCTCCTAATGCCAAGACCACCTCTAGTAGAAGGTTGAATTATGGTATTTCATTTAACTCGGTGACTAGATTTTTCTCCCCAAACAAATTATCTTATACAAGAATCAATCTCACTACAAATGCCTTCTAGAAGCCACAAACTGCATGATATAAATAGGCATAAAACTAATCACAGACTTAACAATGATCTATTAAAAACAGTGGGAATAAATTACTCGTAAGATTTCATCTACCAACATTATATATCAGTCATCTATTAATCTTATTAAAGAGAAAATGAGTGATGCACTGACAGTGTAAAATATATTATATTTTAAAGTAATTTTTAAACGTTGTATTTATAATAAGTGGGCACTAATCTTTTCCAAAAAAAAACCTAAATAGAAAGCCTCTATAAATACTTATCTCCAACGAAGAAAAGGAAGATTTTAACTGATACACATCATACTACATATATCGCTATCCTAAAAGCATCACACTACATACTGAGTCTCTCACCCCACGTGAGTAGATCCTATAAACCACCACAAAATACTCCATCCATCCTAAATATAAGAGAAAAAAGTGTATTTTTCTTGTCCCAAAATATAAGAGAGAAAAATAATCGTTCATATTTTCAAAATAAAATTAAATGCAAATTGCATTTGGTTTACATTCTCTCTCATCTTTTCTATAACCAACAACCAAACAAATTTGTTTTTACATCTTTCTAAGCACTTTATTTCATTAAACCAACAAATTAAATGATTATGTTTATACTTTTCTTAATAAGTGTATTTTTTATTTTTCTCTCTTATATTTTGGGACAGAGGGAGTACCACCGTACAGGGATTCTCGCCACCGTAGGCAAGCTCTAATCACCATACAATTTAATATATCTACTAAGACCTTTGAGTATCGATGTTCTTGCAGGAGTAACGTGCACACTTGTACATTTTAACCTGTATAATTTTGTTTTTTCAAAATCATTAAAGAATCGATCATGTCTATAACCAAATTTATTATATCGACTTTAAAGTTCTTAGCTGATTTTTGTTTAAAACTAATTTTTGACGTAAAATTCTAATTTTTAAAATTGAATATTATTTCTTACAATTGGTTTTTCGGTTGAAAATTGAATTCGAGCATAAAAAGTCAGTTTCTTAAAATAATTTTGTTAATTTAAAAAAAAATCAACTTATTTGATGGATCCATTATTCATTACAATTTACAAGGTATTAATCTTTCAACTTATTTATCATTTGGATGGATATAACCAAATTTATTATACCGACTTTAAAGTTCTTAGCTGATTTTTGTTTAAAACTAATTTTTGACGTAAAATTCTAATTTTTAAAATTGAATATTATTTCTTACAATTGGTTTTTCGGTTGAAAATTGAATTCGAGCATAAAAAGTCAGTTTCTTAAAATAATTTTGTTAATTTAAAAAAAAAAATCAACTTATTTGATGGATCCATTATTCATTACAAGGTATTAATCTTTCAACTTATTTATCATTTGGATGGATATATATATATATATATATATATATATATATATATATATATATATATATATATATATATATATATATATATATATATGATTGTTTTTCTTACACCAAACTATATATCAAATTCTTACACTAAACACGGTTCACCGTATTTATAGGTGAACATTGTTTTTTTTAATAAAAATATATTCATGAACAATAACGTGAACAATGTCAATAAACAGTGTTCGTGATATATGATTAATAATTTTTAATGGTGAAATAAAGTTGGTTAATGAAGTATAAAAGCTGGTTAATAAAGTGAAGAAATTGATTAATAAACACTCAAATATTAAAAATAATTTAGTAGAAAAACAAAGTTGATTAATGAAAAATAAAATATTAGTTAATAAATTTATGAAGTTGATCATATATTAAAAATAGTTTTTAATACTAAAAAATAAAATTGATTAATGAAAACTAAAATATTGGTTAATGAAATTATGAAGTTAGTTAATAAACATTCAAATTTTTAGTAGTTATAAAATTGATTAATGAAATTATAAAATTGTTTAATTACGTATATTTTATATGTACCCTCTTAATCTAAATAAAAAATACTTTAATTTATATTATTTAAAAAATAATTTATTATAACAATATTTTATTGTACACCGTATTAATGAAAAATAAAATACGGCATAAGTAAAATTTTAATATAAAAATAACATTTTTCACGATACTATACGGTATATGATACTAAAAAGTGAATGTCAACCTAGCTTTTCTCATAAACAAAATTATGGAAAGTAAACATATGTTGCATTTGCATTTCCACTTTCAGTATTTTAAGGAAAATAACATCTCTGCATACAACACGATATGAGATGTTATAGTGATTTTCTTACATGTTTCTAGTATGTCCTTAGAAAAAATTCAAGTGATTTTTTTTTTTCAGTGAAAGAAATTTAATGCAATTATTTCATAATCAGTGAAGTTCTAAAATTTGTACGTTGTTAAGTTGTTTGAAGTTCTAAAATTTGTACTACGTTGTTTTACAAATAATTAATTGGTGTTGGACTTGGTAAGAAAAACTATAGTTTGATTTCTACAACCAGTGTTTTAAAATTCGGATAGGTTATTAAATCGACAAGGGTATTGAGTCACCGGTTTATTGGTTGAACCACTGGGTCATTGGTCGAACCGCATGACTAAACCGGATAACTCAGTTGAATAAATCAGTCTTTATTGCAATACTATTTATTAAATCAATCGAACCGAATGATTTAGTCACTAAAAAATATCACAACACCTATAAAATTTTACAATTTTAAAATATCATAATTTCACATGTTTATTTTTTACATTCAAATTCTAAATATAATCACTAGTCACAACAAAATATAAATTGAAATAAATTTTAAAGAAAGTATAATTGTAAACAGAAGAAAAGTTGTTTCAAATAAGGTTTGAATAAAGTCTAGTTATATTTTATTTATATTTTTTATAAAAAGAATTATGAAATCAACGTCGTTTTGTGCGGAAAAAAAACGTATGTATTTGAACCACCGGTTTTCTAAAACCGCCGATTCGTCAGTTTTTTCCGATTTTGGTCGGTTCTCACTAGTTCATTATAAGACACCTTTCATTTTATGGTAAGTTCAACTTAGAAATACAAATTATTTTGTCCATAAGTACATAACAAATCAAATGCTCTATATGTAAAAAAGATATTTGAGAAAATAACTTGTTTTGCAGCCTTACATAGGGATGGAGTTTATAAACAATTGATAATGTTGAGAACATGAAATGACTCCAAATTTTAGTAACATTACATAATTATTACTTTAAGAAAAGTTTCTCCAAATTTAACGGATAATAATAGTTTGTTTAAATTTTGTAATTCTATCGCGGAAAGGGATTCAATAACTTTCAATCCTTATGTGACTCTAGGTAATATTTGGAGAGATTTGAGAAATAGAAGAAAAAAAACATAATGTGAGAGATAGGATTCTTAGAGAGAGAAAGAGAGAAATGTAGAGGTCGGGATGACGGGATTTGCTTCAGAGCGTATGGATAATTGGTGACACACTACGTCGTGATCGATACCTGGCATATTTGTCGGGATTCAGGCGAAGAGGTCGACATTCTTCCCTAGTAGGTTTACGATCTCCGACTCATCCTCTGCCAAAAGCGTGGTTCCTATTCGAGTCGTTTGGTGAGGTTTTGAACCGATATGGATCCTTTTTAAGTATTTGATTGGTGTCAGACTCTTCTCTGAGGACTCGCTTCGTGGGTCGAGATCTACGAATTATACGTTGTACGACTTTGGGGTCATTTTTTCCTTTTAAACTTTTCGCAACATCAAACTGTCTCGGTAACATTGTCTAGCATGCTCCTGATTTCTCTTAGTGATTCCTACCCGCCCATCCTCTAGAGGAAACATCATTGTCAGATAGAAAGTGGATAGAGCCGCCTCCAGAGCATTGAAAGTCGGATGCCCAATTATGATGTTGTATGAAAATGGGGCATTGGCGACCATATATCTGACTTCAATTTCTTTTGCATTTTCTCCGCTCCCGAAGATAACGCCTAAAGTGATGTAACCCAATACTTGGACTTGCTCTCCCGAGAACCCCACCAACGATCCTATAAATAATCGCAACAAGTCCATGTCGAGCTTTAAATCTTGGAAGGCTTCCCAATACATAACATCCGCCGAGATGCCCGGATCGACTTGAACTCGATTCTTGTCCCACTTTCCAATTTCGATGCTAATCACCATCAGATCATCCTCGTGCGGCACCACACCTTTTGCATCTTGCATAGAGAAACTTATTTGGGGTTCTAAGGGATGGTGCTCCGGATGGGGATAACGTGAGATGTGCGTCACTTGCTTTGCATAACTTTTTTGTGATCGATTTAATTCATTGCCCCCGCTAAACCTCCGGCTATGGTGTTAAGCGTGTGGCGTGGAGCGCTTCGCCCTTGTTCCTCCCTCCCGAGTTTCTTCGGAGGTGACACTCACTTATTAGCGCGGTTTGGGGGGGAACGCCCATCACCTTGTACATACTTCTAGAGGCATCCTCTTTGTATAAGCTTCTCAATTTCTTGCTCTAAATGATAACAATCTTCAATATGTTGCCCTCGAATTTTGTGATACTTGCACCGACTACTCGAATTGGGTCCCATCACATCTTCCCTGGGAGGATCTGCTTCTGGTATGATTCGAGTTGTGTAAGTCTCCTGCAGGATCCTCTCCCTGCCGGTGTTTAGTGGATTCAAAATTTCCAATGCTCTTCTGTCGAGCCTCCATGAGTTGGGCGACTTGTTTCTCCTATATTCTTGCTCCTTAGATTTTTTATGTATGACCTCTTTAGATCGAAGAGGCGGACGCTTCTCTTTGGCATATCTTGTTTTCTTCTTTGCATTTCGCTCTTCTCCTCGTATGTAGCATTTCGCCCGGGTAGTGATATCTTCCATGGTGGTGGCAGGTTTTCGGGCCAGCGACTCGTTGAAGTGTCCAACCCTCAAACCATTCTGAAAGGCTCCCACAAACATTTCTTGGTTGGGATGGGTCACCTTGATGTTTTTCTCATTAAAACGTGCCACATACTCCCAAAGCATCTCGTCCTACCCCTGACGCACGTTGAAGAAACTAGTGGTTGAAACTTTCTGGTGCTAGCTGGCGGAGAATATGTGTACCAGTCTTCTGTCTAAATCTTAGTAACTTGTCACTGAGTGCTTTGGTAACCCTATATACCAACGTAAGGCTTCCTCATTTAGGGTCCCGATCATCAGTTTGCATTTAAGTGACTCGCTGGTTCCGCTGATAGCCATATGATGTGTTGACGGTCAGGATATGCTCTTGTGGATTGTGCTCCCCGGTAAATGATGAGAGTTTGAGGGCTTGAAATTCTCCAAGACCTCGTCGTTCCAAATTTCTTCAGATAATGGTTGTTTATCAATAGGATCGTTTGAATCTTCATCTTTTGGGGGAGGTTGGGGATGTTGCTGCTGTAGCTCGTGGACGGTGTTCTATAAGTGTTCATTTGTTGACGTAAATGCTCCACATCGACGACCAGTTCTTCCATGACTTGGGATCCCTAACCATTATTGCTAGCCCTACTCCTAGTTTGTCTGTTCGCAATTTTATGCAGCCTGGGAAAGTTTTACTAGGTCTCAAGTGGACGCTATTATATATAAATATTAAGGATCATAGAAAAAAAAACCAATCCAATCCATTAAAATCAACAAAATCAAAATTTAATGGTCGTGATTCATTGTTCTCATTTCTCATAATAACCAGATGTTCTCACTTGAGTCGTCCCATATATATATATATATATATATATATATATATATATATATATATATATATATATATATATATATATATATATATATATATATATATATATATATATATATATATATATATAGGGGACGACTCAAGTGAGAACATCTGGTTATATATATATATATATATATATATATATATATATATATATATATATATATATATATATATATATATATATATATATATATATATATATATAGGGAATGTATCAAGTAGGAGGGTTTTTAAATAAGAGATAAGAGCATTCAATGCTAACCATTTGATTAATCAAGAGAGAGAAATAATAATTATATTAATATTTTAATAAATAATTTAATTTCTCTATCTTGATTAATCCAATGGTTAGGATTGGATGCTCTTATCTCTTATTTAAAAATTTCTCCTACTTGATACATCCCCTATATATAAATATATATATATATATATATATAAATATATATATATATATATATATATATATATATATATATATATATATATATATATATAATGTATTAAGTAGGAGGATTTTTAAAATAAGAGATAGGAGAATTCAATGTTTACCATTGAATTAGATAGATAGTCTTGATAAACATTTATTATCTATACTCCCTCCGGTCTCAAATATAAGCAAATTTGCAAAAAAGCTCACTCTTTAAGTAGAATGTCTCAATGCATTTAATTCTTACTCTCTTTCTAATTCTACCCCTATTTTTTGCTTTGGAAATTGTTGCAAACATTTAAAATGTAAAAAATTGTAGGGGTATATTTGGAATAGTGACATTGAATGTAATAAATATTAATTTTTTTTGCTTATATTTAAGACCATAGAGTTTTTTTTGTTGCTTATATTTGAGACCGGAGGGAGTACTTCACTTGATTTCATCAAAATTATCTACCGAATCTATTAGTTATCATTGAATCATCCTATCTTTTATTTTAAAACACTCATACTTAGGGGCGGAGCCAAGGCCCAGCTAGCCTGGGCAGGCGTCCGGGCTCAACTCCTATTTTCTTTATACTCCCTCTAATTTAATAGTCAATTTTTAGATAAAATCAAGGGTAAAATTAGGGATAAAATTAGTAAAAATAGAGTGTAAAAATTAAAACAGATAAAATCAATGGTGTAAAGTTTTTGCCCAGACTGTATAAAATTTTTGGCTCCGCCACTGCTCATACTTGACCACGATCAAATCAACTAATTGATGTGCTAGTTTGTGATGCAAATACTCTCCCAACCTATCCATCTCTCTCGTTCATTTTATCTCTCTTTGATTTATATAGTGATAGTGACCCAGGATGATGCTAGAAAAAAGTGAAACTGTATCTAAATAAGATGAGAAAATAAACGTGAGAAGAATCAAGTTAAAGATGGATGTGTTGTTCCACATTACGTCTCTTTAATGTCAATTACCACAAAATAAATATTGTTGGCTTTGGTAAGTAAGCCAATCATACATTTCGTTTGACATTAACGACAAACGTGAATGGGACTGGGCGACTAGGCCGGCCGGCAATTATGAAAGCTGCCGCACCTTTTAATATATTTTATATTAATTATTTTTATTAATAGATAAAATGATATAATAATCTTGTTAAATCAATTTAATTAATTAATTAATTAATTAATTAATTAATTAATAAATTATTTGTTTGAATTCGTTACATCTTAATTTAATTGTTTAAAGTCAAACTTTTAAAAATAATTTAACATTAGTTGTTATGTTGGTGTAACTTTTTTTTGTGTAAATTTAATTGTGTGATCACTTTGAATTTTAAAGATTTTAAAATATAAAAAATCTTGTGGTATATCTGGTATTCAATTAAAATATTATAATTTGTTAAAATTTTGCGGGTATTAAAAAATATTAATTTCAATAACCTTTTTGACGTACGAGTTTTTAATTGACTTTATTATTTATTTAAGTGACTTTTGAACATTATTTAAAAAATCAAACTAGAGAATAAATCGGCAAAATGCGCGGAGTTAAAGTTCAATCAATTTAATAGATTAATTTGTAATTAAATTGTATATTAAATTTAAATTAAAAAAAATTAATTAATATATTATTAAACATTTTAATAAAATTAATCTATATTATAATATATAAAATAAAATTCTCATACAAATAGATAAACAAGCATAAAAAAAGAAGAAGAATACAAAGTAAGACGCAATAAAAGATAAGAAAATTAATTAAAATCCAATAATTTATCTTTTTGTTAGAATTTTAACTCTCACAATACAAATGATTTGTTGTGTAATATATGTGCATGAAAATATAAATGATTTGTTATGAAAATATTCAAAATTTGAAAGAAAAAAAATGAGATGGAAAGAAAATATAGTATGTTTGAATTTTTAGGTAAAATATTTATTTTGGTTTCTTAATTATATTTTTGGGTTCGGATTAGTTGTCACATTGGTCACGTTTAAAATGTTTTATTTTAGTTATTTTTATTTAATTAGCAATGGAAAATTTTAAAATTGGTCGCTAAATTCTTTTCTAATTAGATAAAAAAGACTAAAATGAAAGTTAAGGAACTAAAATGACATGAAAAAAAATCAAGAGAAATTTAAGAGTATAGTTAAGGAATCAAAATGAATATTTTACCAATTTTTTAAAAGCGAGACATAGAATAGCATGATTGAAAATATGTAAATTAACCTATTTACTATTATTATCATCATTATTATTATTATTATTATTAATAAATAAACCTATTTATTATTATTTTTTATTATTATTATTATTATTATTATTATTATTATTATTATTATTATTATTATTATTATTATTATTATTGTTTACTACATAGTCTTTCTTTTAAAAATTTTTAAGCGATATGGTAAGAACCATGCGAATAGAGTTGAAAGCAACAAACAACGTTATCATTTTCAATTTCAACGTCATCTTAAGATTTGTCAAGATTCCCATAGTGTTTATCTTTTCCTTATATAACTAGGCAACCCATCCATCTTCACTATTTCTCACCACATTTCAAACTTGACATATTTTAAAGAGCAAAAATCCCACACTTCATTTCACTTTGACAATCATCACATACAAACACATCATCATTTATTAATTTCCTAATAAAATATTGACAAGTATGCTTCATCATTTTGTAATTTTGCTTAATTTATTCTCGTGATACGTGTGATGTATAGTAATTTAAGTAATTTAATCAACGTTGTTTTTTCCAATTTAAACACAAATTCATAATAACATCAAGAACTAGAGTCTTCTATATTAAAAACCTTGGTGCAAATTCTCAAACAGAAAAGAGAGTAGAAGTGAACATTAAAAATGGCCAACTCTAGTACAAGTGTTCTTCTTCATCTTATTCTTCTTTTATTATCACATATTTTATTCCAAGTTGCTACATGTGGATCCATAGTAAAGTTTCTTCCTGGATTCAATGGACCTCTTCCTTTTGTTCTTGAAACTGGGTTAGTTTTATTTACATAGCTACATAATATATATACTTCATGGGTTTTATGTTTTTTTTTTTTGTTATTAAACTATGGAAATAAAATAATTATTTAATATTAATATTTGGTGATAAGGTATGTGGGAGTGGGAGAAAATGATGATGTGCAAGTGTTTTACTATTTCATTGAATCTGAGAACAATCCAAAGGAAGATCCTCTCATGCTTTGGCTCACTGGTGGACCTGGCTGCTCTGCTTTGTCTGGCCTTATCTTTGAAATTGGTAATTGCAACTTTGCTTTTGGATACTCTTACAAAAAGTTTTTGCATCACAAGTAAGTAGATTAAACTACAAATTAAGCCACTTAATTAAAAACTGCTTAATTCTAACAAATGCTCACATAAATTGAACATTACTATACAAAACAAACAATCAAGTAGTTTAGTTTAACATGATTAAAACTAATTGATCTAAACTAGACAAATTACAAATGTCTAATTTCTTTCTCTATTTACAAAATGACTGAGGTTTCAAACAATGAATTATTATGTCTAAAATACGTTCTTGAGAGTTGTAGTGATTAAGCTCGGTCACTTATTCTCTTGTAAAATCTCTTAGGATGTGATATTTCACATCGACATACTTGTGTACATATCATGCATAATTGTATTTTTGACAACGTTATAGAAGAGTTATTGTCATAGACAGGGTCGGCCCTGGGCCAGGGCAAGTAGACCCACAACCCAAGGCCTCAAGAAAATGGGGGCCTCAATTTGGGAGGTGTATATAAAAAACTATAATACACTGAAGTAAAAATTAATATATTTATTACCGAAATTGACAAACAAATCAGGAATTGTGGTCCAGCGGTTTTTCTTTAGAATCCCAGCGGTTATTCATTTGTATGTTCAAACCCTACTCCAACCATAATTTTAATTTTCATTTCATTCCAGTAAAAATAAGTGGAGGTAACCTAATTACATAGATTCTCAAATTTTAAATATAATTATTCTTATACAATTAATTAAAATTGATATTTTAATCAAATTTTATTTTCAAATATTTATTATAAACCTTATAATTTTATTTTAATTTATTTTAGTATAAATTTATTTATATGTTATAATTAAATATTTAAAAGTTTATAATATAATTAACTTATTTTTTTATGATGAAATCAAATTCCCTATTATTTATTTATGCTTTGATTTATCATTTTTATGACCATAAAAATAAATTTTTTACTAGTCAGGTAAACCTACGTATTATGATCAAGACGTTGTGTAGACTTACTCCTATATTTCTTAGTCATATGACGGTTTTTCGCAACTGAAGTAAGAGAAAACACTACTTTCATTCCTTTGAGACGATGTTTGTTGCTTAGAAATTAGAACAATTAAGGTCCTTAAAAGATTTTTATTCTTAATTCAGTTAATCATATTGCGATTTTGAATTCTTTAACGATTTGCAGATGATCTTCTTGTCCGTATTGAATTTCTTTTTCATATTTTTGATCTTGTCTTCGAGATTCTTTTTCATTTCGAAGGCGAGTAAAAAATCAATTTTTTATCAAAGGGTCCATTTTTTTGTTTGCCCTGGGGCCTCTAAAAATTCGGGACCGGCCCTGATCATAGATATCACATTTTGCATCGACTTCTTAAATGTCTCAAACATTCTTTCATCATTTTCTATGTATATAAGATTATCAACGTATAGATTGACTATAAGAATTCAGCATCTCTTATTTTACAAATAATTTGTGTTTATTCACATTTATCAAACTTCTTGTGATAGAATAAGACTCAATTTTGTCCGAGCTCCTACGAGACCCTTTTTAACTTGTACACTTTGTTTTTCTCCTCCATCTTACATTCAAGAGGTCGATCAACATATACATCTTCAACCAATTCATCTTGGAGGAAGGAACTTTTCACATAAAACTGATACACATTCCAATTCTTCCACAATGTTAATATTAATATTGTTTTAATAGTGCCTCATCTAACAATTAGGGAAAACACACCTTATCATACTTAATTCCATGTTGTTTAGAATAACCTTTAGCTACTAGTCCTTCTTAGTTCTTTTCAATCTCTACATTTTTTGTAAACTTGGTTTTATAAATTCACTTCACATCTATCTTTTTGCTTCCTATTGGAAAACATATCAAATCCTTTTTCAATAAATTCTATTTCTTAATCCATAGCTTCCCTCCAAACAACAAACTTGGCAAATTATACACATGCGCTGAAAACAACTAAAATATGCAATTATCTTTCTTCTTTTGCTTCTTAACATGTGGCATATTCTTTGAGGTAAACATGTTGTATCATTTCATTTGAAGTCGACTCTACTACATCATTACACGTTTCTTCATTAATATGATCAAATGGAGTGATATCACTGTTTCTTTCATTAATAGTCTCTTCATTCATCACAGTTTTAATCTCTGCCTTCTAGCTATCATGCTTCTTACCATATTCATCAGAGTTATGTTCTTTATTTCTAACTCCATTTTGTTTAAAAGTATAAGTTGTCATTAATTTCTTTTGTATACCATACATGCTACAAGAATCGTTGAATTGAATAGACTTGAATTCTCCAGTTCTATCGGCTCTAAGAGCATCTCCAATGGTAGTATTTTCTTTTGAGTTCTCTGGCTGAACATTAATATAATAATTAAATATTGAAACAATTTACCATGTCATAGTACAGTTGCATTGCAATGTAACTAGTAAAAACTTGTGGTACCCAATCAAATTAATTTATGAGGTAAAGTTGTGGGACCCATTAGAATTACACCAATAAAAGAAAAATTAAATAAATTATTTTGAGATGATATGACTGGTGGGACCCATAAAAAACTCAAAAATAGGTTGCACCAGAGATGGTCTAATACTCTAAATCCAACAACTTGATCTCTTTCAACAAAATCAATCAACCTTTTAAAATATTAAATACACTTAATTTTTCATTTAAAAGATAAGTCTAGGCTTTTCTACTAAAGTAATTAGTGAATGTAACAAAGTACATGCTTCCTCTATTATTGGATTAATTGGTCCACATACTTTTGAGTGTATGAGCTCTAATTTCTATATGGATCGCCAAGAAACATGTTTAGGAATAAAATCTCTGTGTTGTTTTTCAATCACAAAATTGAGTAAATTTATTCAAGCTCCTACAATGCAGAAAATACCTTTACTATATCATTCTTCACAAGAAGTGGTCGTTCATCGGAGAAATCACGCACCCAATATATAGTTTCTATAAGTTTAACAAAGATCATTTGTTTTTCCTCTCATAACTAATCAGGTTTTGAGAACCCTTAGTTCTCTTTTTAATTCCATCTTGCTTACACAAAAAAATCATTCTTCACAAGAGTGTTCAAACCTTTTAAACTCAAATGTTCAAACCTTTTAAACTCAAATGACCATATCTGTAACGTCATAGATAACTATTACTCTCTGTGGTCATTGAAAAGAATATTGGAATTACAATTGGGATAAATATCACAAACATTATATTGGAGGGCATCTTTATGGATATAATCAAGTCTTTTTCTTTATGGAAAACTTTACAAGTGTTATTGTAAAACACAATGGTAAGTTTTTTGTTGTAGTTGACTAATGTGAAAAAGATTATTTCTTTAACCCTACATAACAACCCTAAAATATAATAAATAATTAGATAATTATTCAAAACAAATGAAACTTGAGATGTTGCATTATAGGACCTCTTGGATTTAGAAAGGAGGAATACAATGGGAGTTTGCCTAATTTGATTTTGAAGCCACACTCATGGACAAAGGTTAGGAGTTATCATTTCACTGTTTTTTGTTTCTTGATTTTAATTTTTATTCTTTATCATTTTTATTTTATCAGATCTTTTTAAATTAAATATTTATTTATTATTATTTAATTTTTTTTCATATAGGTGAGTAACATTATATTTGTAGATTTGCCTGTATACACAGGCTTCACTTATGCCACAACAAATCCAGGGTCTGATCGAAGCGACTCGATATTAGTTCATCAAGCTCATCAATTTCTTAGAAAGGTATCCAACAATTTCCATTGTTTTGGTTTTACTAATAAAATTTTTCTTTGTTTTTAAATTTTATTTATGACGATTGGTCAAGAAAATAATGAAAGTTGTATTATAAATATTTTGTAGTGGTTAGTTGATCATCCAAAATTTCAATCAAATGAAATTTATATTGGTGGAGATTCATACTCTGGAGTTCCTGTTCCAGTAATTGTTCATAAAATTGTAGAAGGTAAAAAAATCATGGCTCAATTATGGATTATAGTAGCATTATGTTGAAATTTTAAAAGAAGTTTCATCATTCACAAATTCTCTTGTTTGCAGGAAATGAAAAAGGTACCCAACCTTGGATTAATCTCCAGGTTAGCATCTTAAAGGATTACATTATTAATTTAGGAATACACTTTTGAAAAATACAAGTGTTTAATGTATACTTTAAAAATGTGAACAATATAAATAAGTATTAGAAACTAATAAAGTGTTGATATAAATATGAATATCAAACACAAATTAGTTGAATTTGATTAAATAGATTTAACATGATATGGAACAAAATACTATACTATAACAACTTCTAATCTGACCATCTCAATATCGAATAGCTTCTAGAATAATTATGAAATGTTTTTTTCAGGGATACTTGTTGGGGAATCCTGTAACAGACAGAAAGGAAAAAAACTATCTAATCCCTTTTGCTCATGGAATGGGACTCATATCTGATGAATTGTACAACGTAATCAAGAAAAAATCAAATTATAATTTTTTAATATTGAAAATTTATGAAGCCTCGAGATATATGCTAACTAATTGATCTATAATATTTTGCAGTCACTCCAAATAAATTGCAATGGAGAGTATATAAATGTAGATACCACAAATGTCTTATGTTCTAGAGATATCAAATCATTTGACAAGTGTACATCAGGACTTAATACAGCTCATACTTTAGACCCAAAATGTGAGTGGCGTGATGATACTGAAAAGTTTCTGAGGAGATCTCTAATTAAGAAATATCCTTCCAACTTTCTCACTACAAATCTCAGACTGCCTCCAATAAGCTGTCGAGTAATTCTTCTTTTCCATATTTTTATAAAATGCAATGATAATTTTACTATATAAAAATCAAAGTACTTTTGTTAACTTGTTATTTGTTTGGTTTCCTTTCCATCCTTAGAGTTATTCGTATTTTCTTTGCGGTTTTTGGGCCAATGATGATAATGTTCGCAAAGCATTGCACATACGTAAGGTATATAGTTGATACATATAAGTTAAAGTTATATTTTTTTATGTTGTCCATATATTCATTATATATTTTCTCCTAATAACACGTGACAAATTTTCACACTTCTGTATTTCATATATTTTCCCGCCATTCAAATACTTGGTTGCAGGGTAGTATTGGAAAATGGCACCGCTGTTCCTATAATATACCTTTTAAGAGAGATATCTTTAACACCTATGACTATCATGTAAATCTCAGTAGAAAAGGCATTCGTTCACTAATTTACAGGTCAATAGTATTTCTCTATGTTTATATATTGCATAAGATGAAATATATAATTTTATAATTTTTTTATGGAAAATAGATCTAATATATATGTTTCTAAAAACAGTGGCGATCATGACATGACAGTTCCATTCTTAGCGACACAAGCATGGATTAGATCTTTAAACTATTCAATTGTTAATGATTGGAGACAGTGGCATACAAATGACCAAGTTTCAGGGTATATTCACATAACTATAACTCATTATATATAAGATTTAAACATAGTTGTTTTAAGAGCAAGTTGAATTGATATTTGTTTTAAATTTCTACATGTATAGATATACAAGGACTTACTCTAATAATATGACATTTGCAACTGTGAAGGTAATCCTCTTGTTCCTTAATTTTGGTTATACTATATTCTTTGTTATAAACATTTACCTTGTAAGCTTTATTTAATCTATTTAATCTATTGATTGATTAAATTTTTAGGGTGGAGGACACACAGCTCCAGAGTTCCGACCCGAAGAATGTTTTGACATGTATAGTAGGTGGATATCAAAGAGAGTTTTGTAGAAATAAACTAAAATAAACTAGTAAAAAATATTTATCACTTGGCGTGACACATTATATATATATATGGTCAGAATCAAATGACACCAAGGTGTCAAACTTAGTAACATGACACCTCCTATAACTCTTTACCGCATATTCATATGATAAAATCCACCGTTGGATTGAAAGTTATTATCATATAGATTATGTATATAAAATTTATCATCAATCGAAAATCATTCGACATGCCAGCGAGATACATTAAAACTAACATCTTACAAAATTTCATGAAAACTATTAATTTTTGTTATTCTCCTAAACATATCAAATAATTTTTTATTGATGTGAAAATTTATAAGCGTGATCTATATAATAATGCCTTTCAATCCAATGTTAGATGTTATTATACGGACATGAGGTGGAGAGTTATCAGATGTGTGATGTTACTAAATTTGACACATTGATGTCATTTGATCCTCATTCATCTTCTATCATGTGTATACTTATCCATTTCCAGTGAATTTCATATCATTTCATCTTATCCATTTCCAGTGAATGTCATATCATTTCATCTTCTATCATGTGTTAATGATCTTGATTGCATCACAAGAAACAAAAGTTACACTAACAATTGCCATCAAAAGTCTTGTTTAATACTAGAGAAATTGGTTTCGATACCAAAAGGTTGGTTAGATTCTAGAGAAATATTTGTTTCTATGCTAGTGTGTGATTTGGTATTCTATATTAGAGGAATCATTTTCGATACCATAAATAATTATTTCGATATCTGAGTTGGTTTTGATACAAGGGAAACATGAGAGAATTGTGAGGGGTCATATTATTTGGAAACACAGAGTGAGGAGTGATTCTAGAGTGATCATGATCATCAAGAATGAACACAAATGATGGCTTTTCATCAAACCTTTTAATTCTTGATGCAAGTAAGTGGAAAAGATGAAGTATTTGTATGAAATCATTGTTTGATGACACGCCACAAGTGCAAAACTATATAAAAAAAATAGTATTGTTCGGAGACCATAAAATTGACCTTTTTCCGATAACAAATTACAGACATAATTCTTATTACACCTTGGACGTAATATGCAATGTCTTGAGCTATTTTCTTCACTTTTATGATTTTTCTTCTATGCTTTGTGCTTTTGGTTCCGATGGCTTTTCATTGTGTACTTGGATCTTTTTAACAACCACTATTTTCCTGAAATACCAAACAAACAGACAAATAAAATCAAACAATTTGGAAAAAGTAGCTAAAATCGCAAGAAACAAACACCAAATTTAACATAAAGCACAACTAAAAATAGACTTATCGTTTGGAGCTCAAGAAGTGATTGAGATGGTGCATAATGATAATGAAGAATGTGAGTGGTACCAGAGGCAGAATGAGGAAAAAACTGTGTGTGGGCCAGTAAAGTAAACTATAATATTTAAATTAAATACAAAAATCATATTATATATAAAGTTTAAGTCGTAATAAGCACAAAATTGATTACTAAAAAATACTATATATCTTAAAATAATACTCTACATGCAGTGAGTGACTTGAAATCATCAATAAAAGAATTTGAACTAATACATGCACTTATTTTACTTTAAAGTAAACATTCATGTTATCGGCTAGAAATTGACCTTTCATCTTATTTCGCAACTTAGTCTTGATAATTTTCATTGCCGAAAAAGATCTCTCAGTTGTGGTAGTAGAAACTGGAAGAGTCGGGATAAGACGGAGTAGTCTATTAATCAAGAAGTAAAGTTTATTCCTATTAGTTGCAACCAAACGCGGACATAATTTTTGAATAGTTGATAAATTCTTCAAATCTGCTGATTGATGGGAATCAATAAGAAATCGCCAAAGCTGAAATGGCAAAATAATCTTCTCCTGCTCATTGAAATCCAAAGAATAATATTTTTCAACTACAGTGCAAATAGTATCAATGTCAAAAGCTTTATAACCACCCTTAGGAATCAAAGCACAACTTAGAGTTAACAAATCCATTGCTTGCTCATTAATTCTACTATTCAACTCTTGTAATTGTTGCTCAGTAATAGCAAAAAATATTTCCACTTTAAAGTAATGTTCTAGTGTGACCTGATTCTCTGCAAGACGAGAGCGTCCATATCTTGTTGTTGAGTGAGTATCATCAAGATTAGGAATCTCAATATCATGTCTCACACAATAAGATGTCGCATTAGCATACAACTTATCCAAACCATTTTCTCTCAGCTCTTAAATAAGAGTTTTTGTTGCACGAACTAAAATCATAGCATTAACCACATCCTGAGATTGTTGTTGTAAATCTTGACAAAGCACATTTGTTATCCCCATAATTTCTTTCATCAAATTCAAGATCAATATAAAATCAAATTCCTTCAAATAATCGTAACCATTATCACCATCCCCACGTGTATTATAATTTGCTCATTCCTTTGATAATGTTTTTAAAATACGACAAGTTACTTCATACATATTTATCAAGCTACAAATAGAATTGAAATGTGATCCCAAACGAGTAGTCTCAGCTAGTTTCAAAGTACCGATTTGGTTTTCGCCTTTACTAGTAATGATCTCATCAATCTCTAACAACTATTCAATTTCTTTTAGTTGGGCTTCTTGTAACTCATCATGTCGCTTTGGTGAAGAACAAATAACATTGACCACATAAGTTAGCTTTTCAAAGAATTTATTTAATTTTTTGATTTCTCTTGATGCAGTAACTAAAGCAAGTTGCAATCAATGAGTAAAACAATGGACGTAGTATGCATAAGGACAATCCTTCATAAATAATGCTTTAAACCATTACATTCCCTTCTCATATTGCTTGCACCATCATACCCTTGGCAACAAAGGTTATAAACATCAAGGTTATGTCGAACACAACTTTTGTTACTTTATCATCATAAGATGCCAAGAGTTTTAGCAACTCAAGAAAATTAACTTGTTTTTTTACTCGCTAGATTCATCATGTCTCCTAAAAGTACAAGCTTGAAGTGTCAACCAATGATCAGTGTCAATTGAAGACTTGAGACATAATCGATTCTTATTTCTTTAACTTGAACTTTGTTTTTTGGAAAACATTATCAACATGTACCTCTTTATTCAACAAGTCTTGATAAGCTTCCATTGCATTTTTATGTGTCGAGCGAAGATCCTTCCCTATATGCTTAAGAAAAGCACAATTCTTTCCATCTCTTACTCTTTTCCAACCTCTAAAATATTTAGTAATAAAGGCATCAAATCCATAATTTCCACTTGGTCCTTTGTTAAAAAGATAAGATGGAAATCAATATGTGGCATCCTTTGAAGGTGAACATTCTAGCCATGAATAAAAGATTTCAAACCAAGTTTCTTGAAACTGTCTAGGATGATCCTCTTTAATGGACAAAGGATATTCTTTTAAACAAACTTGATATGGACCCAATTTCATATAAGCTCTCCATATTTGATCGACTTGATTTGTTGAATATTTCCATACTGGAGGACGCTTTCCAGGATCACGTTCTAAAGAATTCGAAATATCATCTGAAACTTCAACTGGTTGAGGGATAGTTGTTGTCACTTCTTCTATTGTTGGAACTTCAACTTGTGAGGGGTAGCAGTTTCCACTTCTTCAATTGGTGGAACTTCAACTGGTCGGGGCATAGAAGTTGTCACTGCTTCAATTCTTGAAACTTTAACAAGTTCAAATGTAGAAGCATTCTCACAAGATTTCCTCCTAAAAATTGATTAATCTTTCCATTCTTCATCTTTATTTCTTCAGCCTTACAAGAAATCATCGACAATCAATCAACTAAATCTATATAACATATACTACATTTCAAACCGAAAAAAGCTTGTTGTTTTAAGTGAAAAAAATTGTTATTATAAGTTATAAAAACTTGTTGTTATAAGTTAACACAATCCCAAATTCACAATCAAATCTGTTGTTACAAGTTATAACAAACCAAAAAAAACACTTTACAAGTTAATAACAATAACAATCATCAAATGTGATTTCAAAATTACTCATTCATTTAAGCAATTTCACATTCTATAAAAAATTATTATTATCAACAAGTATAAATATAAAAATCCAACCTCGTGTGTTAATTGAACATCCCACTCAGAATTAAATAAATAAAAATACTATCCAATAATAAGAAACATACCATTTTAATTGTTACTTTGTCTATTTTTAGGGTAAAATTTAAGGGAGAGCAACAAAACTTTAGGAGACAGTGGAAACATACAGTTTTAGGGTTTAGGGGAAGCGAAACATTAAAAAAAGAGAATCAAACAATAATATATATAAAATTGAAAGAAAATAATAATTACTTGAAGGATGAAAAAGCAAAGAGAAGAATATGAAATTTAGATATGTGTAAAACAAGGAGAAAAAGAGAAAAAAGCTACGTCAAAGAAGTTTTGTGTGAAAACTATTTAAAATAGAATGAAAATTTTTCATATAAAAATAATTTTTAGGGTATTTTAGTACATTTATATGGTATAACAAAATTTGGGGTGAGCCGTGGCCCATCACTGCCCCTAGTTACGCCTTTGAGCGGTACCCACAGATGACGAAGAGCCACATTCAAGGAGTCAAAGAAGAAATATTCCAAAACTTTGTTGTACATTCAACAAAATGTGGATGTTCATCATTTTGAAAATATTTTAAAGTGACAAGATCAATGGAAGCATGAAATATTTTAGAGAAATATAATCATGGAGAAAAGGTGTAGCAAGTGAAGCTTCTATATTTTAGGAGGAAATATGAACTAATGTAAATGGAAGAGGACCAAAAGATAAATGACTAATTTTCTAGATTGATTGTTGTGGTGAATCAAATGAACACATGTGGTGAGGTAATTATTCATTAACAAGTTATTAGGTAGGTGATGAGATCCTTTACTTCTAGATTTTATTTCATAGTGGTGGAAACTCAAGAATCCAAAGATTTTAAGATTATGAAAATCGATGAATTATGGAATTTTAGAGGCTAATGAAATCATGGTAATTGATAGAGGAAGTGACAGGCTGTTTCAATTAGAATTGTAAGCACAATTGATGAGTAACAATGGACATTAAAGGAAGTTTAAGAAGAAAGGTAAAGGAATCTTAAAAAAAATTCAAAATAGTCCAACAATGGAAAGTCGGAGGTCATGATAAAGTTGAATCCTCTAAGAGAAGAAGGATATGAAGCCAACCAATCACAGGAAAAATAATTTGATAAAAAGGAAGGTGCAATGCTACAATTGTGAAAACTTTGGAGATTTTTCTAATGAGTGTTGGTACAAGAAAGAAGGGAGGAAGAATTAAAGAAGTGATTAAGATGCACGTATATCTAATGATAATAACTATGATTCGGAATATGTTTTATTGATGGTCACAAAATGGCACTCTTTCTCTAGGTAAACTATGCTCAGATTCCAAGTTTGGTCCATAGTTGATTCAATCGGTTCTCTAAGGCTCGACACCCAAATCTTCTCCCCATCACATTAATAATCACGCCTTTCCTCCAAGGTCTTGCTACTCGTGTTTCTTCCATGGTTGAGAGAATGAATTCCAGGGCAATTTTTTTTCTTCAGTCATAATGTCGACATTGGTGTCCTCTGTAACACCCCTTACTAACCCCGCAGCAATTTTAAAACAATTATTCAAAGTACATGAAATAAGGGTGCCACAATTCATAATAAACAAACATCATTCAGTCATGTCATGCATACACTGAGGTAATCATCATAAATTAAAACGTTTCATGTTCACACAGCGGAAATTTATCAAAAACGGACTAAGTTTAACATCTTCAAAACTTATCCTTCAAAACATCAAAGCATAACTAGAGTCATAATCATAAACTCTAAACAAATCGCGTCCCCAGTGTTACAACTATCAGAGCATGACACCTGACGCTACTAAGACCCTGACTCATGAGCTAATCCTCACCGAGTCGAACAGCCGCTATCCTCAATCTGAAAATGACAACATGTAAGGGTGAGTCTCATCATAATTAACAAATGTTATAAGGTTATAAAGTAATAACACATCACAGTTGTATCATTCACCCAATTGTTTCATAACAGACATTCCAAACAATCAAACAACAAGCAACACATCATCAACATTTACAACACTGGAATACATCCAATCATGTTATAAATTATGCATATGTATGAACTGACACTATGCATGTGGTACCAATCATCATCAAATGGGGGTAACCCATGACCGATCCAACATCGTCCAAGATACGGCCCTGCCAGCACAGATTCCACACGATGGGAATCATGCCCTTCACTGATCCAACACACCCTTATGGATACAGTATCATCAATGAATATGAATGAATGCAACATATATAACATACTTATACCATCATCATCATCAATCATCAGCATCATCATCATCATTCCAGTATGTTCATATACATTAACATCATTCAATCACAATTTCATCATCATCATATACACAACATACACGTATTTGCACCAATCATCATATTCAACAAGAATAGCATACATGTATTTTCATCACTCTAAAAACCAATCAATCATCATCATATAGATTATCCTACAAGGTTCGTTTAGCTCAAAACGGCGCATCAAACGGACCAACGGTTAAAAAGTTATACATCTTTGAACTTTTAAAAACATCTCAAAACACCAACAGCACGCGGCGCCATCACCAGTTCGCGGCGCGCACTGAGTGTCCCAAAATTCATTGGCTCTCTGCCAAGCTGTTCGCGGCGCAAACATCCACACGCGGCGCGAAACGAGAAAAAGTTACGCCTTCGCGGCGCGAACGCAGGTACGCGGCGCGACCTGAGCGTATCACAACTTCCTGGCATTCTGCCCACCTGTTCGCGGCGCCACCCTGTGCACGCGGCGCGAACCGGCGATTTCAGATCCCCAACCTGCAGAAAACAGCATTCTATGCATTCCAAACACACCCAAACCATACCAGTACGAACCTAGGGAAATAGAATGCACAAACAACACAAAATACGTCTCATAATACACCGATTACCCATCAATTGAGACCATAACAACGCATACATCATAGATTCAAACATAGAGATCAAACATCATACAATTGACTTAATCCCTAAACCTATCATATGACTCAATCGACCCGAATTCCACATCTATTTAGTATTATCAACCCCTAACCCGATAATAGATGATAATCAGATAAGTCCCCCCTTACCTTAGACAAATTCTTGATTCTTGGTCTCTCCCTCTACCGTTCTCCTTCACGTTCCTCGTTCCTCAGACTTCTGTTCTTTCACGTTCTTTCTTTCTTCCCAATTCCAATTATTTTATGAAAATAATAACAATATTAGTAAAGGGCCTTCCTATATCACACCCCCTCTTTTACTATTTCTCACATGGCCCAAATGCCACAAACCATTATTTATTTATTATTTTCACAAAATCCTTAATAATTCTAATTATTAATTCAATATTCTTGATTAAATTAATATTAAAATTATACAGGCGTTACAACTCTCCCCCACTAAAAGAGTTTTCGTCCTCGAAAACATACCTCAGGTAAAGAGCTCTGGATACGAATCCTTCATCTGGCTCTCTAGCTCCCAGGTAACATTTCCTTCAGCTGGTCCTCCCCAAGCTACTCTGACTAAAGCTATTTCCTTGCCCCGCAATTGCTTCAGTCTTCTATCTTCAATCCTCACAGGTAACGTTTCAACCGTTAAGTTGTCTTTCACCTGTACATCATCCACTTGGATCACGTGGGACGGATCCGAAATGTATTTCCTCAATTGAGACACATGAAATACATCATGCAAGTTGGCAAGCATTGGCGGTAACGCAATACGATACGCCACTTCTCCCACTCTTTCTGAAATTTGGAATGGTCCAATAAAACGCGGAGTCAACTTCTTTGACTTCAAAGCTCGACCAATACCCGTCATAGGAGTAACCTTCATAAACACATGATCTCCCTCTTGAAACTCGAGTGTCTTCCTCCTCTTATCATAATAACTCTTTTGACGACTCTGAGAAGCTCTCATCTTCTCTTGAATCATCTTAATCTTCTCCGTAGTCTGTTGTACAATTTCTGGTCCAATCACAGCACTCTCACCAGCTTCGTACCAACACAATGGAGTTCTACATCTCCTACCATACAATCCCTCAAACGGAGCCATACCTATACTCGAATGATAGCTGTTGTTGTAGGTAAATTCAATCAAAGGCAGATAACTATCCCAAGCACCTCCTTTTTCTAATACACAAGCACGTAACAAATCTTCTAACGACTGAATTGTTCTCTCAGTCTGTCCATCCATCTGCGGATGATAAGCAGAACTCAGTCTCAGCTTAGTACCCAAAGCCTTCTGCAAACCTTCCCAGAACTTAGACGTAAATCTCGGATCTCTGTCTGACACGATACTCGAAGGAATACCATGCAGACTAACTATCTTCTCAATATATAATTGAGCCAGCTTCTCCATTGGTTATCCATTCTTACCGGTATGAAATGTGCAGACTTTGTCAATCTGTCCACCACAACCCAGATAGCTTCACAATTCTTAACAGTTCTCGGCAAACCCGAAACAAAATCCATCGATTTGCTATCCCACTTCCACTCAGGAATAAACATTGGTTGCATAAATCCAGATGGCTTCTGATGTTCAACCTTTGACTTCTGACAAGTCAAACAAGAATACACAAACTCAACAATTTCTTTCTTCATTCCAGGCCACCAAAATAGCTTTCTCAAATCATGATACATCTTGGTAGCACCAGGATGAATACTTAATCCACTACGGTGTCCTTCTTCTAAAATATTTCTTCGGAGTTCAGCAACATCCGGAACACAAACTCTGTTTCCAAACCTCAGTATACCATTCTCGTCAACTCTGAATTCACCGCTCTTGCCTTGGTTAATCAAAGTCAACTTGTCGACTAATTCGACATCAGCCTTTTGGCCCTCTCTGATCTCTTCAAGAATACCACTGGTTAGTTTCAGCATACCCAACTTAACACTAGTAGGAGTACCTTCACATACCAAACTCAAGTCTCTGAATTGTTCAATTAAATCCAATTCCTTCACCATTATCATAGACATATGCAAAGTCTTCCTACTTAAAGCATCAGCAACTACGTTTGCCTTACCCGGATGGTAATTCATATTAAAATCATAGTCTTTAAGGAATTCCAACCACCTTCTCTGCCTCATATTCAGTTCCTTCTGGTCAATAGGTATTTCAGACTCTTATGATCACTGAACACTTCAAATCTCGACCCATACAAATAATGTCGCCACAACTTCAAGACAAAAACCACTGCTGCCAACTCCAAATCATGAGTCGGGTAATTCCTTTCATGCACTTTGAGTTGTCTCGACGCGTACGCGACCACTTGTTGGTTCTGCATCAATACTCCACCTAAACCCATCAGTGAAGCATCACAATATACCACAAATGATTCTGTCGGATTCGGCAAAATCAAAATAGGAGCACTAGTCAACCTCTTCTTTAGCTCTTGGAATCCTTCCTCGCATTTAACATCCCAAATAAAAGCTTGACCCTTTCTGGTTAATTTAGTTAACGGCAATGCTAACTTTGAGAATCCTTCAATGAACTTCCTGTAGTAACCTGCAAGGCCAAGAAAACTACGAATCTCTGACACTGACTTCGGAGCTTCCCACTGAGACACATCTTCTATCTTTGTAGGATCAACAACAATACCATTCTTAGAAATCACATGTCCAAGAAAACTAACCTCTTCTAACCAAAATTCACACTTTGACAGTTTGGCAAAAAGTTGTTTCTCTCTCAACAGCTCTAACACAGTTCTGAGATGTTCTGCATGTTCTTCCTTACTCTTAAATATATTAGGATATCATCTATAAACACCACCACGAACTTATCGAGATAAGGATGAAATATCCTATTCATATACTCCATAAATACACCAGGTGCGTTAGTAACTCCAAACGGCATTACCGAATACTCGTAATGTCCATACCTTGTCCTGAAAGCGGTCTTCTGAATATCATCATCTTTCACACGAATCTGGTGATACCCAGACCTCAGATCAATCTTACTAAACACACATGCTCCAACCAACTGATCCATCAAATCATCAATCCTCGGCAAGGGATACCGATTCTTGATAGTAACCTTGTTCAATTGTCTGTAATCCACACACAACCTCATTGAACCCTCTTTCTTCTTCACTAGTAACACAGGTGCACCCCACGGAGAGACACTAGGACGAATGAATTTCTTCTCCAGCAATTCTTCCAACTGCTTCTTCAGTTCTGTCAGTTCAGACGGTGACATACGGTATGGTGCCATTGACACTGGGCTAGTTCCCGGAATTAAATCAATAGAAAACTCCACTTCTCTTTCCGGTGGTAATTCATTCACTTCTTCCGGAAAAACTTCTGGGAATTCACACACCACAGGTAATTCGCTACTCGCCACTTTTTCTTTCACATTCATCAATGCGAACAACATAAACACTGTTGCACCGTCCTTGATAGCTTCACCCACTTGTCTAGCCGTCATCTCCAGATCATCAGAATGAACTTCTTCAGGAAAGATTACCGTCTTCGCAAAACAGTTGATATGAACACGGTTGAATTCCAACCAGTTCATTCCCAGGATTACATCAAGTTGTTTCAACGGAAGGCACACTAAGTCCATCCCGAATTCCCTACCAAAAATATCAACCGGACAATTCAAGCATGCAGACGAAGTAGTTACTGACCCCGACGCTGGAGTATCAATAACCATACTTCCATTTATTTCAGATATTTCCAAATTCAACCTCTCAGCACAATCCAAAGAAATAAAAGAATGAGTTGCTCCAGTATCAATAATCGCAACTAAAGGTGTGCCATGAATAAAACACGTACCTTTAATTAATCTATCCTCCGGAGTGGTTTCTGATCCAGACAAAGCAAAGACCTTCCCTCCAGCTTGGTTCTTCTTCGGTTTAGGGCACTGTGGGCTAATGTGACCCTCTTCACCACAATTGTAACAAGTCACAATCTTCTTCTTACAATCAGCGGCAACATGACCCACCTCTTCACACTTGAAGCACTTCTTCTGATTCAGCTTGCACTCATTCCTACGGTGCCCGACCTCACCACAGTTATAGCACCTGACAAAAGCACTGGAGTTTCCCCCACTAGGCTTCTTCCAACCACCAGTCTTTGGATTACCTCTACCATATGGCTTACCCTTATCCATAGGCTTCTTCCCTTTCCTGTCAACTAACTCGCGAGAGTGAGATGACTTCAGCTTGAGATTATCTTCCTCGAAGATCCTACTACAGTCCACCAAGTCTACAAATCTCCGGATTCTCTGATATCTGATACCCTGCTTAATTTCATCACGGAGACCGTTCTCGAACTTGACGCATTTCGAGAATTCACTAGCTTCATCGTTGTTATAGTGAACGTAGTACTTCGCCAACTCCACGAACTTCGAAGCATACTCTGGTACTGTCATGCTACCTTGAACTAGTTCCAGAAATTCAATTTCCTTTCGACCTCTCACGTCTTCAGGAAAGTACCTTCTCAAAAACTCTCTCTTGAACACAGCCCAAGAAATAGCCACACCGTCAGCTTCCAGTTCAGTCCTGGTAGTAAGCCACCAGTCGTCAGCCTCTTCAGACAACATGTGAGTACCATACCTCACCTTCAGATCCTCAGCACAATCGATGACTCTGAAGATTCTCTCGATCTCCTTAAGCCACTTCTGAGCACCTTCAGGATCATGCGTGCCCTTGAACAATGGAGGATTGTTCCTCTGAAAGCTGTTCAGCTGCCTGTCAGCACCGATCGCAGCTCCATTGGCATTTCCTCCCAGCACACCAGCAATCATGCCCAGAGCCTCAGCGATAGCATCATCGTTTCTTCCTCCTCTTCCAGCCATTGTTCTGCTTAAATCACAACCAATTTAATCAGAACAGAAGTATCGACAGTTAACTCTTACTAGTCGCATACATAGGAAAGCAAAACTGACACTAAGACTCTGGTCATAACGACCAAATATGCTCTGATACCACTATTGTAACACCCCTTACTAACCCCGCGGCAATTTTAAAACAATTATTTAGAGTACATGAAATAAGGGTGCCACAATTCATAATAAACAAACATCATTCAGTCATGTCATGCATACACTGAGGTAATCATCATAAATTAAAACGTTTCATGTTCACACAGCGGAAATTTATCAAAAACGGACTAAGTTTAACATCTTCAAAACTTATCCTTCAAAACATCAAAGCATAACTAGAGTCATAATCATAAACTCTAAACAAATCGCGTCCCCAGTGTTACAACTATCAGAGCATGACACCTGACGCTACTAAGACCCTGACTCATGAGCTAATCCTCACCGAGTCGAACAGCCGCTATCCTCAATCTGAAAATGACAACATGTAAGGGTGAGTCTCATCATAATTAACAAATGTTATAAGGTTATAAAGTAATAACACATCACAGTTGTATCATTCACCCAATTGTTTCATAACAGACATTCCAAACAATCAAACAACAAGCAACACATCATCAACATTTACAACACTGGAATACATCCAATCATGTTATAAATTATGCATATGTATGAACTGACACTATGCATGTGGTACCGATCATCATCAAATGGGGGTAACCCATGACCGATCCAACATCGTCCAAGATACGGCCCTGCCAGCACAGATTCCACACGATGGGAATCATGCCCTTCACTGATCCAACACACCCTTATGGATACAGTATCATCAATGAATATGAATGAATGCAACATATATAACATACTTATACCATCATCATCATCAATCATCAGCATCATCATCATCATTCCAGTATGTTCATATACATTAACATCATTCAATCACAATTTCATCATCATCATATACACAACATACACGTATTTGCACCAATCATCATATTCAACAAGAATAGCATACATGTATTTTCATCACTCTAAAAACCAATCAATCATCATCATATAGATTATCCTACAAGGTTCGTTTAGCTCAAAACGGCGCATCAAACGGACCAACGGTTAAAAAGTTATACATCTTTGAACTTTTAAAAACATCTCAAAACACCAACAGCACGTGGCGCCATCACCAGTTCGCGGCGCGCACTGAGCGTCCCAAAATTCATTGGCTCTCTGCCAAGCTGTTCGCGGCGCAAACATCCACACGCGGCGCGAAACGAGAAAAAGTTACGCCTTCGCGGCGCGAACGCAGGTACGCGGCGCGACCTGAGCGTATCACAACTTCTTGGCATTCTGCCCACCTGTTCGCGGCGCCACCCTGTGCACGCGGCGCGAACCGGCGATTTCAGAACCCCAACCTGCAGAAAACAGCATTCTATGCATTCCAAACACACCCAAACCATACCAGTACGAACCTAGGGAAATAGAATGCACAAACAACACAAAATACGTCTCATAATACACCGATTACACATCAATTGAGACCATAACAACGCAGACATCATAGATTCAAACATAGAGATCAAACATCATACAATTGACTTAATCCCTAAACCTATCATATGACTCAATCGACCCGAATTCCACATCTATTCAGTATTATCAACCCCTAACCCGATAATAGATGATAATCAGATAAGTCCCCCCTTACCTTAGACAAATTCTTGATTCTTGGTCTCTCCCTCTACCGTTCTCCTTCACGTTCCTCGTTCCTCAGACTTCTGTTCTTTCACGTTCTTTCTTTCTTCCCAATTCCAATTATTTTATGAAAATAATAATAATATTAGTAAAGGGCCTTCCTATATCACACCCCCTCTTTTACTATTTCTCACATGGCCCAAATGCCACAAACCATTATTTATTTATTATTTTCACAAAATCCTTAATAATTCTAATTATTAATTCAATATTCTTGATTAAATTAATATTAAAATTATACGGGCGTTACATCCTCCACTATCTCGTCATCTTCTTCACTTCTTCAGATCTTCTTCTTGCATATCAAGGTTTGCGATAACAAACCCTAACAATGGCGAACTCATGCACACTCTCTCCAAAAATACTTATGGGTATATTAACAAACGTACATTGAATTGAAATTGTAAAATAATTTATAATTTATAATAATTTATATTAGCAAAATGACTTATTAATAAATTTGATTTAAAGTTATTTTATTATTTTTTTTAATGGTTATTTTATTGTTCTCGAAAACAAATGAAAAAATAAACTAAAATAAGAAGAAATAGGACCCACCTTTTCTGTTTCTTTTTTGCTAAAAATACGTAAGAATTAATAAAAAAAGCGAGAACCTATTCAATGGCCCATTACCTATAAATACCCTTGAGAACTTCTATTTCTTCTTCACCATACCTCTTCCATCTACTCTCATTCTTTCGGTAGTTTCTCTGTTCTTATTTTTGTTCTATTTTTTTTTTTTTAATTTTTGCAACGGCCGCGAAACTCCGCGACGGCAGTTACATGCACCGCAGTGTTGCGCGCCGCCGCTTCAGGCATCGCTATAGCGGCCGCAATCGCGACGTAATTGGTCGCAACTAACTACCTAGGTTATAGACCTTTTGGAAAATTGGAAACTGATTGAATTTTTGCACGTTCTTGATGTTCTTCTAGTTTCTTATTCATGTTTCTTGTTGTTTGTTCTTTTTTTTTTCTCCAGAAATAGTAGAACATGGCCTATGCTATTGATTTGAATGCTTTTCAAACAAGACTGAAGTTATTCTACAAACATTGGGATGAACACAGAACAAATCTCTGGGGTTCTTCTGATGCAGTTTCTGTTGCATGTCCTTCTCCTTCAGAAGATTTAAGATACTTGAAATCCAGTGCTATATTCTTGTGGCTTCTTGGGTATGAGTTCCCGGAAACAATAATGGTTTTCACAAAGGTGCAGATTCATATACTGTGCAGCCAGAAGAAGGCGTATATTCTCGAATCTGTCAAAAAATCTGCGATAGAGTCGGTTGGTGTGGAGATTGTGTTGCACGTTAAGGCTAAGAATGACGATGGAGCTTCTCTTATGGATGCTATAATTCGTGCCGTTGGTGCTCGTGAAAATTCCATGGTTGGATATATAGCTAGAGAGAAACCTGAAGGGAAATTGATTGTTGCATGGGATGAAAAGTTAAGAAATTCTAAGTTTGTTTTGAGTGATGTGGCGAATGGGTTTTCTGCGTTGTTTGCGGAGAAAAGTGATGAAGAAGTTATGTTTATCAAGAGAGCCGCGTACCTTACGGCTACTGTGATGAAGAACTTTGTAGTTTCGAAGGTTGAGAATGTGATTTATGATAAGAAGGAAATTTTGCATTCTGGATTGATGGAGGAGACTGAGAGAGTTATATTGGAGCCTTTGAAAGTTAACTGTAAACTGAAGGAGGATAATGTTGATATCTGTTATCGTCCGGTTTTTCAGAGTGGGGGGAGGTTTGATCTTAGGCCTAGTGCTGTTAGTGACAATGAGGTGCTTTACTATGCCTCTGGGAGTGTAATTATATGTGGTTTCGGTGCCCGGTACAAGGGCTACTGCTCGAATTTAGCTAGGACATTCTTGATTGATGCAGACTCTTTTCAATCTAAGGCTTATGAGATTCTTCTGAAAGCGCATGAGGCTGTTATTCGTTCTCTAAAGCCTGGAAATAAGTTGGGTGCTGTGTATCTAGCTGCAGTTTCTGTTGTGGAGAAGGTTGCCCCTCGTATGGTTGCCTGCTTGACAAAGTCTGCTGGGACGGGCATTGGTATTGAGTTTCGAGAGTTGGGTTTGGATATTAATGCGGAGAATGACCAGATAGTTAAAGAAGGCATGGCATTCAATGTGTCGATAGGATTTCAGAATTTGCAGTGTGAGAACAGTGAGTCTAAGAACAAGGTCTTCTCTCTTTTGCTTGCTGATACAGTTATCGTCAACAAAGACAAGACGGATATTGTGACTTCAATGAGCTCCAAAGCTTTGGAAGACGTGGCTTATTCTTTCAACGAGGAGGAGGAAAAGCCCAAACCAAAGGCTCGTCGCAGTGGTGCAGAGTCCTTGATGTCTAAGACAGCACTGAGGTCAAATAATCGAGAGATTTCAAAAGAGAAACTCCGAAGACAGCATCAGGCAGAACTTGCACTTCGAAAAAATGAAGAAACTGCTAGGCGACTTGCTGGTGGTGGTAATGAGGCGGGAGAAAACCGTTCTTCTTCCAGGTCTTCTGCAGAACTGGTTGCCTACAAGAACGTAAACGACCTTCCCCCTCCCAGAGAGATGATGATTCGTGTTGATCAAAAGAATGAAGCGGTTCTCTTGCCAATTAATGGAAGTATGGTTCCTTTCCATGTGTATTTCATTCGAAATGAAGAGATCCATCAGGACACCAATCACAGTTTCTATATAAGAATTAGTTTCAATTTACCCGGGATACCTTTCAATCCTCGCAATTCAAACTCAATGAAGTTCCAAGGATCTATATATTTGAAGGAAGCTATATTCCGCTCCAAGGATTCAAGGCGCATAAGTGAGGTTGTGCAATCCATCAAAACACTCAGGAAACAAGTTAAAGCAAGGGAGTCCGAGAGAGCCGAGAGAGCAACTTTGGTTACTCAGGAGAAACTGCAGCTTGCCAACAACCGATTTAAGCCAATAAGACTGTCTAACCTTTCGATTCGTCCTGCTTTTGGCAGGCGTGGAAGGAAGATACCAGGCACTCTTGAGGCTAATGTGAATGGATTTCGATATTCTACCACGAGAGCTAATGAGCGTGTTGATGTGATGTTTGCCAATATTAAACACGCATTCTTCCAGCCAGCACGAAATGAAATGATTACTCTCCTGCACTTTCATCTGCACAATCATATTATGGTGGGAAATAAAAAGACCAAGGATGTTCAGTTTTATGTTGAGGTAATGGACATGGTTCAGAATGTTGGAGGTGGGAAGAGATCAGCTTATGATCCTGATGAGCTTGAAGAAGAACAAAGAGAAAGAGATAGAAAGAACAAGATTAATGTAGAATTTCAAAGCTTTGTGAATCGAGTAAATGATCTCTGGCGACAGCCACAATTCAGTGACCTTGACTTGGAGTTTGATCAACCTCTTAGAGAACTTGGCTTTCCCGGGGTACCTCATAAATCTTCGGTATTTATCGTCCCAACATCAGCCTGCATTGTTGAACTGATAGAGACTCCTTTTCTTGTTGTCACCCTACGTGATATTGAGATTGTGAATCTGGAGAGGGTTGACCTTGGTCAGAAGAACTTTGATATGGCAATTGTATTTAAGGACTTCAAGAGGGATGTCGTCAGGATCGATTCTATACCTTCTACATCACTCGATGGCATCAAGGATTGGCTTGACACAATAGACATCAAATATTATGAAAGCAGGTTGAATCTAATCTGGCGTACTACCCTGAAGAGATTCATCGATGATCCTAAAAGCTTCACTGAAGATGGCGGCTGGGAGTTTCTGAATTTGGAAGCTACTGATTCAGAATCAGATAACTCGGAGGAATCAGAATACGAACCACCGGATACTGATGACAATGAATCAGTTGTTGGATCTGAGGAGGATGAAGAGGAAGATGACTCTGATGAGGATTCAGAGGAAGAGAAAGGAAAGACATGGGAAGAACTTGAGAGGGAAGCAAGCAGTGCAGATAGGGAGGAAGGGAATGAGTCTGACAGTGAAGAAGACAGTAAAAGAAGGAAAGTAAAAGCTGCCTTTGGTAAGTCACGAGGCAATCTAAGTAGTAGTGTGTCAAAGCGGCGCAAGTTAAGATAGATTATAGTTTCTGTTATTGGTTCATACTAGAATTTAACATTAGAGAGCTATGCCACTGATTTCATAAGAGTGTGTGCTTATAAGTGTTCTTAGTATTGTTTAAACATAGCAGGTTTTGAAACTACAAAAATATACAAGTGAATGTTTATTGATGACAACTAAGATTTTCATGGTTTGGTTTGAAGAAACTGTACTGAATTGTTATAACAATTCAAAAAAATGGAACCAAATTTATATTGATTCCTTTCAAACTAAACCAAACATAAACTGTTACTGACTTCTTTTGAACTAAACCAAACTTTCATGACAATTCAATATTATTTAATCAATAAGAGCCAAGATAGAAAGGTGACTGATTTATTTTATATAAATTGGATAAAGATAATAATTTATTCAGCAATTAGTGAGTAACTAAATTGTTGAATGTATTTTAGGTATATAATTTTTAAAAAGTGAATATTTTAGATTTATTTGGACTGTTTATTATTTCAAATTGAATGTTTAAAAAAAATTCTCTTGAAAGTTAAGTAAAAGAGAAAACTATAGTATTTAATAATTGCCCTTAGTTCTGCACATCCCGGAATATAGTTCGGATAAGGCTGGGTTGCACACCAACAATTTGTAAATGGCGCGATGACGGTGTCATAATTCGTGAATATTCCGGGTTTATTCATTGTTGGGATGGACTCTTCATCTCGGACTCTGGGAAGCCGCATCTAGTAGCGTGTTTCTGTTATAGTACCTAAAGTGTCAATCAACGATCATGAATCTGTTATAAATCGTTAATAAAATCCGTTACAAATGTTTAATGGAGTATGTTACATTAGTGATGGTCATTGAACGTAATTAAATGTATCCCTTCATGATTGAGGATAAAATGAGGGAGGAATTTGACAAAAAGGATAGAGCCTGTACACACGCGAAAAAAGCTTGAGGAATAAAAAATGGTAGTTATTCTTTTCTTCTCAAAAAACACTAAACACTGATTCTCATTATTTTCCTAAATATTTGTAGTTTTTTCTGACCAGCATCAGAAAAATTAACCAGATGATATTATTTGCAAGAACAAGTTTAATAAAGAATAAAATAAAAGAAGGGTCTTGCCAATTAAAATAGCTAGGTTTCTCTATTTTAAATATATATATATATATATATATATATATATATATATATATATATATATATATATATATATATATATATATATATATATATATATATATATATATATAATTAATATGTTATCTAAACTCAAATATATTTAAAGAAAGAAAAGGAAACAAGAGGACATAGACCACTATACCAAAATCCTCTAAAAAAATGTGAATTAAAGGAACAAAGTTATAGAAAACTAAAGGAACAAAGTTTAAATGACTAAAAAATGGAGGAAATTTTAATGATAAGTAGTTTTTCAGCACAACTATTACCTTTCTTATAAATATTTGATACCGAGAAGTTCATGGTGGAAGTTATAGAAAACAACCGTTCCACCGATTTTTTAATTGCCAAGGCATTACATCGGAGGATTTAAAGGCCAAAACCATAGGCATGGAGTGAGTTTTGAGCCACAGGTTGTTCCATCAATTGTCTTTGGCTACCTTTATAGCTCTCATACCCTAAAGAAATTAACAACGAGAGAGTTGTTCCAACCCAAGTCTTCAACAAGACATAAAAAAAAAGCCTGTGATATTCGTGAAAATACGAGGAATTCCTAAGATTGTTTAGGGAAGCCCTATAATAATTACACTTAATCCATTAAGTTAAAAAAGGCTTCCACACTACCTCTTTGATTTGATGTAAAAGTGTTTGGAGGATTGTATGTTGACTTTCAAAGCCTTTAGAATCACAAAGTATCTAGTGAGAGTTTGCAGTTAACTTAGATTTCTAGTTTGTAAGAGAAACAAAAGAGATGGTATGGGAGATAGAAAAGTGCATGGGATGAACTTGTTACTAAACCTAGCATAGTTCCTTGCATTTCAAATTGCATAGACGATGTTGCTAATATAAGTCATAATGATAAGAACACATTAAGGAGACCAATCTTTGTTGCAAATATATTAAATGTCTTATAAAGATGAGAATTATAAGTTGAGTTAAAGATTGAAGAAATATACTTAGAGCTAGAAGTCATCACTAATTCCATTATCATCTTGCTCTATAGTAGAGGATTTAGAGCTAGAAGCCACATTATTGTCTACATCTTTTTTCTTATTCTTCTCTTTCTTAAGTTTCTTCTCATGCTTCTCTAAGTAAATGAGCTCTTGTTCATGTTCTTTAAGCTTTCCAAACAAAGTAGTAATATCTATTGTCAAGAGATTGTGAGCTTCCTTGATTTCGATGACCTTCAGTTACCATTCCCTATTAAGACATCTTAAACTTTGTTAGTAGCAATTTCATTGGAAACAAACGTACCTAGTGCATTTAAACAGTTTACAAGATGAGTGAACCTATTTTGCATATTGACAATGGTTTCATCATGCTTCATATGAAAGAGTTTACATTCTTAGTTCAAGTTTTGATTCTAGCCTGTTTTATCTCAAATGTGCTGTTATAGGCAACTTGTAATGAGTCCCACATTGGTTTAGCGGTTGTGCAATGGGAAACACGGTAATATTCATCAACTCCTAAAGAGGATATAATAATATTCCTTGCTTTCCAATCATACGACCACTTTTCTCATCTTCCTCATTCCAACGTGCTTCCGGTTTATGTACAAATCCGCATTAGTCATAGTAATTTGAAAAGGACCATTTTGAATGACTTTCCATACTTTCATATTAATAGATTTATATGGACATGCATACAATCCTTCCAATAACCATAATTTTCGTCATTGAAAACAGTTCGGAAGCCATAATCTAGTAAGCAATTTTGAAGCACAAAACAACCGGTGCTCGTGATACCACTTGTTAAACGATAGACAACAATATAGATGAGTGAATAGATCGCTAATACAATTTTCTTGTTTAAAAATTATTTTAAAAATTATATCAACTATGACAAGCGGAAGCAATTTCGGATCGACAATCGTCTATCCCGAACCGTTATCGAAAGGATCGAATTTTCGTTAAACTGCATTAAAAAGGAATTCAAATGATGAGAAAACTAATCAATATATTTTCAACTATAATGTTTGAATAAAATCACCCAATAATAATAGATTTTCAATGAAATATTAAACAAAAACTTGACTTAAGCAATTTGTCGAACACTTGATGTGCAATCAATTCTAGTAAGATTTTTCTTTGGTTTTGTTGATATGAAAGTCCAATTGCAATCTTATAGATTGCAATCAACTCAACAAAAATAGTTTGAAATATTATTGACTAAGAAATTTTCTCAATGGATTAATTGCACAATCAATGGATTCATAATTTGCTATGAAAGTAAGAGAGAGAAGAATTTGTTTAGGTAGTTCCCCAATCGACCTCGCTATAGGTACGTCTGCCCCTAATTCCAAATGGAATTGAGATAATAAAATTAACCTTTGCAAATGTTGTTTACAAAAGAAAAAGTAGCAATCCAACCCTATGTTTGATGTTGATCATAACTTTTTCTCTTCCCTTGATCTTAAGTTAGATCAAGTAACTCAATACTTCCAATTTGATCATCAAATTACCGCTACTCATTTGACAAAAACTCTGTTCTTTAAAGTTTCACTCGGCGGAATCCAAATTGCGCCAAGACTACCAAATTGATTCTCCAGCTACCGTTACTCCTTTGACAGAAACACCTTTCTTCAAATCTTTCACTCGAATGAATCCAATTTGCTAAATCTTGTAAAAAAAACTCTCAAATCAACCTCGATCTTGGAAGAAAACTCCAGTTGGATTTATCTTGAAATCCCCAAAGAATTTCCAGCTCAATTGATTACAGCAAACCTAATTGGACCTTATCACACTATCTCTAGATCACACAACAAAAATGATTGAATGTAGTTGTTGTATAAATCCAATGAGAGAGGATGATTATGAAGAAAAATTCTTTTTATGTTTATGGTTTCAATAGCTTAGAATTGATGCATGAATCCTTTTATATGTGTGTGTGAGAGAGAAATAAGTAACAGAAAAAAAATCAGATTTGAAAAATTATAGTTTTAGACACTTTTAAGTCAGAGGGAGTCGACCCATTCGCATTGGGAGTCGACTCATAGGAGTTGGGGAGTCGACCCATGCGGCCTAGAAATCGACTCCAAGAGGACAAAAAAAATTGCAAGAAAAATGCTATAGAAGGAGTCGACCAACAACTCAAAGGAGTCGACCCATTTGTGTCGTGTGTCGACTTTTAACACTTGCGTATCGACCCATCAGAGACAAATATTTTGTTTTAAAAATTATTTCAGTAGGAGTCGACCCACGCCTCGAGGGAGTCGACCCATTTATGTTGTGTGTCGACTCATAATGCTTGTGTATCGACTCATAAGTGGCAAAGAATTTTGTTTTCTTTTTTCTTCAAAGGGAGCCGACTACTAACATGGATGCTCTTGACTTGTTCTATAAGTGTCTCTAAGATGAAAATGCATACATAGACATAAAAGAGAAAATGTCCAATGTATAAATACTAAATACTACCTAGTTTTGACATCATTCAAAATATCTAAGGGGATAGTCCACTCACACGCACAACACAAAAAAGTGATCAGTCGTCTCCAGCTTCCCTCCACACACGGTGCACCCCACATCACGACTACTAGACACAATCTGACACACCTTAGAAGATTCCTCCTAGTCAACAATCTATCTTGAAGTAGAGCATAACCTTAAAAGGTGCATAACTCTTCCAAACGACCCCTTTAAACATCTCCTTGTACGTAATCAACCTACAAAATAGGGGAGAACACATTCATATTTGAGATACATGTCATGAAATCAAGTTTATCACTCATTAATTAATTATTATTTTTATATTTATTAGTTATTAACCATATTATTAATTTTCATATAATTAATATAATAGAAAAACAATAAGAGAGAGGATCATCGATAATTTCAATTCACGTTTTGTTGGTTAATATTTTGTCATTTAGTAGAATAACATATAAGTAGAGAATTGAAAGAATTCTTTTTCATTTCAAGATAGAGTATTTGGCAATATTTTTTTTATTTCAAAAAGTTATTTAAAAAAAAAAAGAAAAAGCTACATATCGTAATAACAGGAAAAATATCAAGCAAGAATAGAATAGAATAATTTTATCAATCAATCGATGATGCGGATGCATAAACTCTACCATCGCCTCACTCTCCTCTCTTTATCTTCGCCACTATCCCTCCCTTCCAATCCCTCTCTTCTCCCTCTCCTTCCTCCCCTCCCCCGCACTCTCCGCTACAGAACCGCCGCCAACTTCACATCTATGTCCACCTCGCGGCTTAGCCACATAACACCTCTCGCTGCTGTGTCCACCGAAGACAGCGCCGGCGGAGCCTCCAACGGCTCCGTTTCCCCCCCTTCCGCTGCCGATACTTTCAATGATTACGAAGGTTTACTCAATTCTCGATACTGTTATTTGAAAATCATATACTAGCTGTTGAGTTTCGCACTAGTTCACTAGTATATAATCTCGCAATTCGTAGTGTTCTTGCATCTTTATCCACGTAATTGAGAAACCTATAGTTAATACACTATTATATGATCTGATGATTTGATAATTGTTGATTAATATATGATGAATTTTCACCTTCGTGTTTACTTATAGTCTAGAGTTTTGCATTAGCAACTTTTAAAGCTTAAGCTCATGAAGTGAAGAGTTTCTCTTCATTTTCAGTTATATACTCCTAAGGCTCTATTTGGATAATCAACTTAATTAACATATTTATCATGTAGGTGCTTATGTATTAACTATTTTTATAATAACAGACAAAAATAAAGTCAAATTGTTTTTATATAGGCTATAATATAAACTGTATTTATGAGATATTCTTAAGAGCTTATCGAAATGAGCTTGAAAAAAGCTTGTGAACAAGTCATAAGTTGTTTTCATAAACTCCCTCAAGCAGTCTCACAAGTACTTACGCCAATAACTAAACTCAGATAAGTTGATCCAAACAGGCCCTTGGTCATTATGTACTGAAGGGAAGCCTTGCAATTTTTAGATTTAGTATTTGAGTTTCTGGTTGAAGTAGAACTAAACTAACTGCCATTTTAATGTCTAGATTATATTGCTGTTTCTATTTGCTGATGTTTGTTTTAATTGATTGATGTTAGATGATTCGACTTTAGGAATAGGGTATCGTGTTCCTCCACCAGTGATCAGGGACATCGTTGATGCTCCGCCTGTTCCTGCATTGTCATTTTCACCACATAGAGACAAAATTATTTTTCTTAAACGAAGAGCTTTACCTCCACTGACTGAATTAGCAAGGCCGGAGGAAAAGTTAGCCGGAATACGCATTGATGGACATTGCAATTCAAGGAGTCGAATGTCATTCTACACCGGTTTAGGGATCCATCGAATTCTTCCTGATGGTACATTAGGACCAGAGGTCGAGGTGCATGGTTTCCCTGAAGGCGCGAAGATAAATTTTGTTAGTTGGTCGCCGGATGCTCGCCATTTGTCATTCAGTGTTCGTGTGAACGAGGAAGATAATAATACTAGTAAACTCAGAGTATGGATTGCAGATGTGGAAACAGGGAATGCTAGACCTTTGTTTCAGTCTCCTGATGTATATTTGAATGCAGTTTTTGAGAACTATGTTTGGGTAGATAACTCTACATTGTTAGTTTGCACCATTCCTTCTACTCGTGGCGCTCCACCGAAGAAACCTTTGGTTCCTGGGGGGCCGAAAATTCAAACTAATGAAATGAAAAGCGTTATTCAAGTAAGAACGTACCAGGATTTGCTGAAGGATGAATATGATGAAGATTTATTTGACTACTATGCAATATCTCAGCTTGTTTTAGCGTCTTTGGATGGTACCACAAAGAATTTTGGACCACCAGCTGTTTATACATCTCTGGATCCTTCCCCAGATGAGAAGTACATTATGATTAATTCACTGCACAGGCCGTACTCTTTTATTGCACCGTGTGGAATATTTCCAAAGAAGGTAGAGTTATGGAGTGCTGATGGAAAATTGGTCAGGGAGCTTTGTGATTTGCCGCTTGCCGAAGACATACCTATTACATCCAATAGTGTGCGAAAAGGGATGCGTTCTATTAATTGGAGAGCTGATAAGCCATCAACACTTTACTGGTATAAATTCGAGTTTTTAATTTATATTTCTTCTTGGGCTTGTACTTTGGCAACATCACAAATTACTATAATAATTTAAGTCAACTTATAAAGCATGCATTTGTTATTTGTTAGACATTTTCAAATCTGCAGTGGAAATAATTTTTAGTATTTTTTCTCAAACTCTTTTAAGTGTTTGTTAACTTAAACTTCCCAAGAATGTATTAACAAAGAAGTTCATTGGCATGCAAATAGTACTAAGCGTGCAGTTTTTATGAGCAAACATACAGGTTAAGCTTACCTGTATACAGGAATCCATACACACATATGTCATCCACTTGCATCATAATATTTTGGAGCTTTTCGTGTGGAATATTATGTTTAGGCATTTGAAATTGTGTTTTACCTCTTACTGAATTACTCATATTGCAATTTGCAAGTCAATATTTGATCACTTACCGTTCTTTTCTCCAACTGGCTTATCTCATTTTCTTCCCCTTTTTATGGTTAGTTTTTGACTTTTTCATCATATGAACTTCTCACAGTCAGATTTTTTCACAATCAAGCTTAACATTTCCTTTATTTTGCTTAAGATATGTTTGTCCTTGCATTTTTTATTGTTTTTGTAGTCCCATTAGTTACATATCTATTTGTTTTATGATTTCTTTGGGTTAAAATTTCTTCAATTGAGGTTTCTAGGGTAGAAACTCAAGATGGGGGGGATGCAAAAGTGGAAGTTTCTCCTCGTGATATAATCTACTCGCAACCTGCTGAACCACTAGAAGGCGAACTACCGGTGATATTACACAAGCTTGATCTCCGCTATGGGTATGAATACGAATTATTGATTCACATTTAGCCAACAACATATTTGGACATAATCGGATCCTTTTCTAAAACTGTTTATTCTTTCTTAGCATTTCAAATGTGCCATTGTGATTTCAATGCCAAGTCTCGACTATTTTCAAATATTCTATGCTAGTATTGTGCTTGCTATTCATATCTGTTTACAAGCTTGATCATCATGACCAACATTTGGTTTGCATACTGATAGTCTGATGTGTATGTCATTGTCAATCATATAATACCTGTTAGGAAAAGGTCTGACCAAATTCATGGTCGATGTTCTTGTTTTCTGTATCTACAGAGGAATTTCTTGGTGTGATGATTCGTTAGCTTTTGTATACGAATCTTGGTTTAAAACAAGGCGAATAAGAACCTGGGTAGTCTCTCCTGGATCTCAAGATGTGCCTCCACGCATCCTATTCGACCGATCTTCAGAAGATGTGTACTCTGATCCTGGCTCTCCCATGGTGCGGAGAACCCAAGATGGGACATATATTATTGCCAAGATAAAGAAGAGGGATGATGAAGGAAGATATATCTTACTTAAGGGAAGTGGTGCGACACCAGAAGGGAACATTCCGTTCCTTGATCTTTTTGACATGTAAGTGTCTTAAATTATTGTTTTCAGGTGTATACCCTCACAGATTCTCAATTTTGCTCAGGTGGTTTTGACCAAAATGTTACAGACATACAGGTAATAAAGAACGAATCTGGGAGAGTGATAAGGAAAAGTATTTTGAGACTGTTGTTGCTCTAATGTCTGATCAAGAAGAAGGGGATTTACAGTTAGATAAGCTGAAAATACTGATTTCAAAAGAGTCAAAAACAGAGAACACCCAATATTACTTTGTTAGCTGGCCAGATGCAAAAAGAGTTAAGGTTACAAATTTCCCTCATCCATACCCTCAGCTTGCATCATTGCAGAAAGAGATGATCAGGTATCAAAGAAAAGATGGGGTTCAGCTTACTGCTACATTATACTTGCCACCCGGTTACAATCCATCAACAGATGGTCCTTTGCCATGTTTGGTTTGGTCTTACCCTGGAGAATTTAAGAGCAAAGATGCTGCTAGCCAAGTTCGTGGTTCTCCAAATGAGTTTGCTGGGATCGGTTCCACATCACCCCTTCTTTGGCTGGCTCAAAGGTGTGAAAATATCTTTGACAATTATTTGTATTGTTCTGCTCTAGATGATTTGGCATTATTTAGTTCCTCTGTTCCGGTTCAGTATATTTTGAGTTAAATTAGCTGGACTGTTCTTTGATTACTTTAAGTGCCGCAGGTTTGCAATTCTATCTGGGCCAACCATTCCTATTATCGGTGAGGGTAAAGAAGAGGCAAACGATAGGTAAATTGATAGCAGTACTGTTATAACTGTGAGATCTTTACTGTTTACTTACTACTAAACAATTGCTCTTAAGCACATAGATAAATCTCCTCTTCTTCAGTCTCATTTCTTTTCAAATTTGAGTGTCAAATATTTGGCCACTTCACTCTTGTGAGCCGTAGGTTTCTTCAGTGAGTTTCTTGTTCTGCATTTTCAAATTTTATTGAAGTAATCTTACTCCATACTTAATAAGCAGTTAAAGTTTATTTGATTATGTTTTTTAAAAAAAGTTTATCTGATTAAGTATCCTTAAACCAGCTATGTAGAGCAATTAGTTGCAAGTGCAGAGGCTGCCGTGGAAGAAGTTATCCGGCGTGGGGTATGCTTTTGTATTTACTTGTGTAGTAGCTTAAGTTATCAATCCAATGAAAATATCATTTGAATCAAGCATTTTTCGGTTGTCCCGTCTAGGTAGCTCATCCAAAGAAAATAGCTGTTGGCGGACATTCCTATGGTGCGTTCATGACTGCCAACCTCCTAGCACACGCCCCTCATCTCTTTTGTTGTGGAATTGCTCGTTCTGGTGCTTACAATAGAACGCTTACTCCTTTTGGTTTTCAGGTACTACCCATATAATGGCTCAATTTTCATTATTCCAATTGCCTAGGATTTTCCATAAATTATCTTTTACTCCACAGTTCCTTTTAATCTCCTTTCCAATATCCTTTAGAGATGAATATCTTAAATCTTATACACTACTTTCTTCTGTAGAATGAAGATAGAACTCTTTGGGAGGCCACTAATACCTATGTCGAGATGAGTCCCTTCATGTCTGCTAATAAAATTAAGAAGCCTATCTTGCTTATCCATGGAGAAGAGGATAATAATCCAGGAACATTAACCATGCAGGTAAGATAGAAATTTCCACCTCTATTATTCTTGTAAACAGTCACTAACTGACTATGGCAGTATTTGAAACTTGAAAAAAATAAACCCCCTTGTAGCCTTACTTTAGCCAATTTCTTGCTGCTTCTATCCTTTGTGCTGCTATGCAGTCAGACAGGTTTTTCAGCGCTCTGAAGGGTCATGGTGCTCTTTGCCGGCTGGTGATTCTTCCTTATGAAAGCCATGGTTATTCTTCCAGAGAAAGCATCATGCATGTCCTTTGGGAAACAGGTAGATGGCTGCATAAATACTGTGTGTCAAATACTTCCGATGCAGGTGAAGACACTCCTGATACAGTCAACGAAAATATTAGCAAAGGAACTATAGATACTGAAAGCAAAGTGGCTGCAGCCAGTGGAGGTGGCAGCAAAGAAGATTGTGATCTCGAGCATGAAGAATCTCATTCTCTGCCAAGATCTTCCTTGTAGTAAGCTCTTCAACCTTAAAATTTGAAGTCCAAATAAAACACTTTCTGCCAAACTAGTTAAACACTTCAACTACTGCCTATTCCTTACACCTATATTCTTACCTTAAATTCTTCGTTATTTTGTGTAGAAAAATTCTCCAATCCTTTGGAAAGCACTAGAATTGAAGCATCCAAATGATACACTGTGTAAGATAGATGCCCTTCACTTAGAGAATGGAACACTTACATTATAGTTATTGAATATCAAATGCCTCCTTCAATAGCTTCTATAGCAATAATTGCATTGCTGGTGCAGTGGCAGGTAACCAAATCACACCTTCATTGATTTATCAGGATGTTTATCATCTGTGGTCAGTGTTTTAAGAAAGATCTTAGCTGCTTAGGCGTATAATGGACAGTATAATTTAAACCTATGTACTTTAGTAATAAATAACTAAATTATATGCACCACTATGCAGTTTAGGGCTGTTGGGTTTCTAACATCTTGCCTTCCTAGTTATTCAACCGGGATTCATTATTGTATTTCAACAGCAGATCCAGGATGTTGGTTTGAATGATGTACAAGTTCTGTATTATTTTTAAATCAACAATAGATTTTTGTGTGTGTGTGTGGTGTGTATCGTTTATTTTGTGTGCAACTCTAAATATTAATCCATCGAGTTTAATCCATGAGCTTGTGGGAATCAAATGAATGGCTAATTCTTCCCAGGAATTTCAACATTAGTTTACGAATTATTGCTAAAGAAAACATTAGTTTCAAAATTGGGAATTTCTTATTCCCTCCATACTTTTCCAGTACATCACTTGAAATTCCAAAAATGTTCATGAAAACCGGAAATATTTCCGGTTCGTACTCCCACCCACATTGTTCATTTGTTTTTGAAATTCGTCTCCAATTTACGATAAAATTTATTCCGAAAATACACTTCCAATAAAAAACCGAAAATGTATTTCCGGTTTGTAATTAATTAAAAGTAGAAAAACCTATAAATGCATAGAAAAATAAAGTAGATAATGCATAGAAAAGTCATGTGCCACGTGTAGTCCTATTATAGGTTTTTATTAAGAATTGAAAAGTCAATTCTCTTGTGACACAGTGTTTAATTTCTTCTGAGAATTGAATAAATGGGGCGGCTCCCAATCTTGCAATCTTTACTTTTTTTTCACACTTTAAATGCATAAATACATTTTTGATTTTAAAAGTGCATTTTCGGTTTTACGTAAATGCAACTTAAAGAAGATGCACACCAGAAATATATTTTTGATTTTTAGAGGGACAAAATCGAAATTGCAAAGTGTATTTCTTTAAACCATGGGATGGGATAAGAATTCCTTTCAAAATTAATCATAGAATATACACATACAATTTTATTGGGCCTAGAGAGGAAGGTCCTGTGAATAGGAGAAATTAACCTGACACCCCACACTTATATCAAGCACCCTCACAATGTATGGAAAGACCAAAATAACCTTTGATCGAAGTTTCCACCAAAAAATTTGAAATCTCCTAGGCGATATCAGAAATTCCAAGCACATACCGGAATTTTTTTTAAAAGTGAGATATTTATCAGAAATTTTTGGGGGATTTTACAAGAAATTTTGAAATTTCCATTAGATTTTACCTGAAATTTTGAAATTTTCGGGAGATTTTACCAGTAATTTCGAAATTTCTAGGATTTTACAACAAATTTCAAAATTTAAAGGATTTCACTAGAAATTTTGAAATTTTCGGTACTTGCAACTTACCGAAAATTTCAAACGATAATTTTGTATATACCGAAAATTTTAATATTGTATCAGAAATTACGTTCGGAAAAAAATGTTCCTATTTCACCAAGGCCATTTCTAAAATAATAAAAAATAGGGGGAGGGGTGCCAGGTATAATTTGAGGTGTGGCAAGTAAAATTTTCTATAAAAAATAACTCAATTTAAGGGTTGTTACATTAGAAGAATTTAACCTGCCACTCCAACTTATATATGACACTCCCACAATTTGAGTGAACAAACTATATTATTCTTCACACCTTTTAATTAATTTTTTTAAAATCCACTCAAAATTTCTTGAGATATCGAAAAGTTTGCTCTTCATACCAGAATTTAATTAAAAGTAAGATTTTATCTCTAGAAATAATGTGTTTTTATTGGAAATTTTATAATTTTTGATAAAACTCTTTAAATCGGTATTAGGAATTTCATAAATGCAGGTATCTATTCATGAGTTTTTATTAGGAATTTTAGAATTTTTGGTATTTGCTCATACAACTGTACCAGAAATTCTACTATGTTAAAAGTTTTACCGAAAAATTTAAAATTGGCGGTAGTTCATTGGCTTTTTGCATTTTTCCATTTTGCGGTGAAGACTAGGGGAAAAGACGATACTGTTAATATTTGTAAATATATAGTGTTAAGAATATTTGTATATAGAATAGTCTCACATCGACTATATCATATAATTAGTTGTAATCTCTCTATATAATAAAGTCGTTGTAGTGTTTTACAAAACATACAGTTTTAACCTAAATGTCTCTTAGTCTCGCTTATTTTAACATGGTATCTTGAGCCTACTAAGAGGCAATTCTTCGATGTGTTTTACCCGGTTGACCCACTGTCTTTTCGTAAGATTTTCTTTTGTAAACCGTGTCATCACTCCGATTTGCCTCTCAATTCTCAAAATTTCCCGGTAACCACTTTGTCGCCACTGTTGTCGTTACTGTTCTGGCAATCTTCCAACGACGTTTTGGAAAATTTCGAGAGAGTCTTAGAGTAATTCTCAAACTAATGCTAAATACAAATCACGAAGCATACTAGCTTACAAATAAGAATTAAGAAGCTAAAAAATTACCCAAGTTTACAACTTTAGTGTGAGGCAGATATCTCTCACCTAAGACTTATTTTGAAGTTCAATACAGTCAAAAAGTAGATACAAATATTACAAACTTGCCCTTCAAATTTGAGCTCGACCCGACCGTTAACGAAGCCGAAATTATCAATTTAATGAGATTGATTGCAAAAAAACGAAAATATATTTCTCTCCTCTTTTCTCTCTTTTTAAACATTTTTTTCTCTCTATCTCTTACAACCTGAATCAATGTTTCCACTTAAATAAATAAGATACATTAAATAATTATATTTGTGACTTTCTCCGCATAGGATTGAAGCCAAAACCCAACATAATCATCGTTAATTTCTTTGGCTAATATTTTGTCATTTAGTGGAATAAAATATACATAGGAAATTGAAAGAATTCTTTGTCGGCAATTATTTTTTTATTTCAAAAAGTTATTAAAAAGAAAAATCTAAATATTGTTAGACCAAGGAAAGTATGAAGCAGGAATAGAATAGCAATCAAAGATGCATAAACTCTACTATCGCCTCACTCTCCTCTCTTCATCTTCGCCACTATCCCTCCCTTCCAATCCTTCTCTTCCCCTCACTCTCCGTTACACAACCGCCGCCAACTTCGCCTCTGTATCCACCTCCCGGTTTAGCCATATAGCACCTCTCGCTGCTGTGTCCACCGAAGACAGCGCCGGCGGAGCCTCCAACGGCTCCGTTTCTCCCTCTTCCGCCACCGATACTTTCGCTGATTACGAAGGTTAACTCAATTCTCACTCCTTTACTGTTATCCCCACACGTTTATTGCAAAATTAAAGTGTTTATTGGATTTTTCTTATGCAGCACTTTTCATTTCTCGGTACTGTTCAGTGAAAATAATTGCTGATGTTTGTTTTAATTGATTGATGTTAGATGATTCAACTCTAGGAGTAGGGTATCGAGTTCCTCCACCAGTGATCAGGGACATTGTTGATGCTCCGCCCGTTCCTGCATTGTCATTTTCACCATATAGAGACAAAATTATTTTTCTTAAGCGAACAGCCTTACCTCCGCTAACTGAATTGGCTAGACCGGAGGAAAAGTTGGCCGGTATACGAATTGATGGACACTTAAATTCAAGGAGTCGTATGTCATTCTACACAGGTTTAGGGATCCATCGAATTCTTCCTGATGGTACATTAGGACCGGAGGTTGAGGTGCGTGGTTTCCCTGAAGGCGCGAAGATCAATTTTGTTACTTGGTCTCCGGATGCTCGCCATTTGTCCTTCAGTGTTCGTGTGAACGAGGAAGATTGTAATACTAGTAAACTCAGAGTATGGATTGCAGATGTGGAAACAGGGAATGCTAGACCTTTGTTTCAGTCTCCTGATGTATATTTGAATGCAGTTTTTGAGAACTATGTTTGGGTAGATAACTCTACACTGTTAGTTTGTACCATTCCATCTACTCGTGGAGCTCCACCGAAGAAACCTTTGGTTCCCGGAGGCCCAAAAATTCAATCTAATGAAACGAAAAACGTTATTCGAGTAAGGACATACAAGCATTTGCTGAAGGATGAATATGATGAAGATTTATTTGACTACTATGCAACATCTCAGCTTGTTTTAGCATCTTTGGATGGTACGACAAAGAATTTCGGACCGCCGGCTGTTTATACCTCTCTGGACCCTTCCCCAGATGAGAAGTACATTATGATTAATTCACTGCACAGGCCATACTCTTTTATTGCACCTTGTGGTTTATTTCCGAAGAAGGTAGAGTTATGGAGTGCCGATGGAAAATTTGTCAGGGAGCTTTGTGATTTGCCGCTTGCCGAAGACTTACCAATTACATCAAATAGTGTGCGAAAAGGGATGCGTTCTATTAAGTGGAGAGCTGATAAGCCGTCAACTCTCTACTGGTATAATTCTGAGTTAATAATTTATATTTCTTCTTGGGCATGTGCTTTGGCAACATCACAAAGTATTATAATAGTTTAAGTCAACTTATAAAGCATGCATTTTTTATTTATTTAGACATTTTCTGATCTGCAGTTGAAATAATTTTATTATTTTTTCTCAAACTCTTGTAAGTGTTTGTAAACTTAAACTTCCCAAGAATGTATTAATAATGAAGTTCATTGGCATGCAAATAGTACTAAGTGTGCAGTTTTTATGAGCAACCATTCGGGTATACGGGTAAGCTTACCTGTATACATGTATCCATACACACATATGTTGTCCACTTGCATCACAATATTTGGATGCTCTTCTCGTGGAATATTATGTTTAGGCATTTGAAATTGTGTTTTACCTTTTACTGAATTACTCATATTGCAATTTACAAGTCAATGTTTGATCACTTACGTTCTTTTCTCCAACTGGCTTATCTCATTTTCTTCCCCCTTTTATGGTTAGTTTTTGACTTTTTCATCGTACGAACTAACTTCTCAGTTAGATTTTTTCACAGTCAAGTTTAACATTTCCTTTATTTTACGTAATATATGTTTGTCTTTGCATTTTATATTGTTTTTGTAGTCCCATTAGTTATATATTTATTTGTTTTGTGATTTCTTTTTGTTAAAATTTCTTCATTCGAGGTTTCTAGGGTAGAGACTCAAGATGGGGGTGATGCAAAAGTGGAAGTTTCTCCTCGTGATATAGTCTACTCACAACCTGCTGAACCACTAGAAGGTGAACAACCGGTGATATTACACAAGCTTGATCTCCGCTATAGGTATGAATACAAATTATTGATTCACATTTAGCCAACATACTTGGACATAACCGGATCCTTTTCTAAAACTGTTTATTCTTTCTTAGCATTTCAAATGTGCTGCTCTAAGCCGAGGTTTGCAGTTGACATTGTGACTTCAATGCCAAGTCTCAACCATTTTCAAAAATTCTATGCTAGTGCTGTGCTTGCTATTCATATCTTTGTACATGCTTGATCATCATCATGACCAACATTTGGTTTGCATTCTCATAGTCTAACATGTATGTCCATCATATAACACTTGTTAGGAAAAGGTCTGACCAAGTTCATGGTTGATATTCTTGTTTTCTGTATCTACAGAGGAATTTTTTGGTGTGATGATTCGTTAGCTTTTGTATACGAATCTTGGTTTAAAACAAGACGAATAAGAACATGGGTAGTCTCTCCTGGATCTCAAGATGTGCCTCCACGCATCCTATTCGATCGATCTTCAGATGATGTGTACTCTAATCCTGGCACTCCCATGCTGCGGAGAACCCAAGCTGGGACATATATTATTACCAAGATAAAGAAAGGGGGTGATGAAGGAAGATATATCTTACTAAAGGGAAGTGGTGCAACACCAAAAGGAAACATTCCATTCCTTGATCTTTTTGACATGTACGTGTCTTGAATTATTTGTTTCCGGTGTATGCCCTTACAGATTCTCATTTATGCTCCGGTGGTTTCGACCAAATTGTTACAGACATACAGGTAATAAAGAACGAATCTGGGAGAGTGATAAGCAAAAGTATTTTGAGACTGTTGTTGCTCTAATGTCTGATCAAGAAGAAGGGGATTTGCAGTTAGATAGGCTGAAAATACTGATTTCAAAAGAGTCAAGAAGAGAAAACACCCAATATTACTTTGTTAGCTGGCCAGATGCAAAAAGAGTTAAAGTTACAAATTTCCCTCATCCATACCCTCAGCTTGCATCATTGCAGAAAGAGATAATCAGGTATCAAAGAAAAGATGGGGTTCAGCTTGCTGCTACATTATACTTGCCACCCGGTTACAATCCATCAACAGATGGTCCTTTGCCATGTTTGTTTTGGTCTTACCCTAGAGAGTTTAAGAGAAAAGATGCTGATAGCCAAGTTCGTGGTTCTCCAAATGAGTTTGCTGTGATCGGTTCCACATCACCCCTTCTTTGGCTGGCTCAAAGGTGTGAAAATATCTTTGACAATTATCTGTGTTGTCATGCTCTAGATGATTTGGCATTATTTAGTTCCTCTGTTCCGGTTCAGAATATTTTGAATTAAATTAGCTGGACTGTTCTTTGATTACTTTAAGTGTCGCAGGTTTGCAGTTCTATCTAGGCCAACCATTCCTATTATTGGTGAGGGAGAAGAGGATAAAGATAGGTAAGTTGATAGCAGTACTGTTATATAGCTGTGAGATCTTTACTGTTTACTTACTACTGTATTAAATAATTGCTCTTAAGTATCTAGAGAAATCTCCTCTTCTTCAATCTCATTTCTCTTCAAATTTGAACTTTAAATATTTGGCCTCTTCACTCTTGTGAGGCCTAGGTTTCTTCAGTGGGTTTCTTGTTCTGCATTTTCAAATTTTATTGAAGTAATCATACTCCATACTTAATAAGCAGTTAAAGTGTATCTGATTGTGTTTTAAAAAAAAACGTTTATTTGATTAGATATCTATAAACCAGCTTTGTAGAGCAATTAGTTGCAAGTGCAGAAGCTGCTGTGGAAGAAGTTATCCGGCGTGGGGTAAGCTTTTGTTTTTACTTGTGTAGTAGATTAAGTTATCAATCCAATAGAAATATCATTTGAATCAAGCATTTTTCGGTTATCCTGTCTAGGTAGCTCATCCAAAGAAAATAGCTGTTTGTGGACATTCCTATGGTGCGTTCATGACTGCCAACCTCCTAGCACATGCCCCTCATCTCTTTTGTTGTGGAATTGCTCGTTCTGGTGCTTACAATAGAACGCTTACTCCTTTTGGTTTTCAGGTACTACCTATATAATGGCTCGATTTTTAGTATTTTTCATAAATTGTCATTTGCTCCATAGTTACTTTTAATCTCCTTTCCATAAAATATCATTTAGAAACGAGTATCTTACATCTTATACTACTTTCTTCTGTAGGATGAATATAGAACTCTTTGGGAGGCCTCTAATACCTATCTCGAGATGAGTCCCTTCATGTTCGCTAATAAAATTAAGAAGCCTATCTTGCTTATCCATGGGGAAGAGGATAATAATTCAGGAACATTACCCATACAGGCAAGATAGAAATTTCCACCCCTATTATTCTTGTAAATAGACAGTAACTGACTATTGCAGTATTTGAAAGAAATAAACCCTCCTGTAGCCTTACTTTAGTCAATTTCTTGCTGCTTCTATCCTTTGTGCTGCTATGCAGTCAGACAGGCTTTTCAGTGCTCTGAAGGGTCATGGTGCTCTTTGTCGGCTGGTGATTCTGCCTTATGAAACCCATGGTTATTCTTCCAGAGAAGGCAACATGCATGTCCTTTGGGAAACAGGTAGATGGCTGCATAAATACTGCGTGTCAAATACCTCCGATGCAGGTGAAGATTATCCTGGTACAGTCAAAGAAAATATTAGCAAAGGAACTATAGATGCTGAAAGCAAAGTGGCTGCAGCCAGTGGAGGTAGCAGCAAAGAAGAATGTGATCTCGAGCACGAAGAATCTCATTCTCTTCCAAGATCTTTCCTGGGGTAAGCTCTTCAACTTTAAAATTTGAAGTCTGAATAAAACACTTTCTGCCAAACTAGTTAAACACTTCAATGTTTTTTAGTGCCTATTCCTTCCACTTGTATTCTTACCTTAAACTCTTCTTTTTTGTAGAAATTTTTTCCAATCTTCTGGGAAGCACTAGAATTGAAGCGTCCAAATGATACACTGTGGAAGATAGATGCCCTTCACTGAGAGAATGGAACACTTACATTATAGTTGTTGAATATCAAACGCATTCCTTCAATAGCTTCTATAGCAATAATTGCATTGCTGGTGCAGTGGCAGGTTACCAAATCATACCTTCATTAATTTATCAGGATGTTTATAATCTGTGGTCAGTGTTTTCAGAAAGATCTTAGCTGCTTAGGCGAATAATGCACGGTAAATTTAAACATATGTACTCGAGTAATATCTAGCTAAACAATATGCACCAAAATGCAGTTTAGGGCTGTTGGGCTTTCTAATATCTTGCCTTCCTAATTATTCAGCCGTGATTCATTATCAGAAGATCAAGGATGTTGGTTTAAATGATGTACAAGTTCTGTATTATTTTGTATTTGGGTTCATCATTCAAATATATCAGACAGAATATTGTTTTGGATTTATTTAGTCAATGAATAGTTGGTTTTAACATTAGTTTTTTTTTTGTTGGCGTAAATCGTTTATTTTGTGTGTGCAACTTTAAATATTAATCCATCGAGTTTAATCCTTTAGCCTGTGGGTGGGAGTCAAATGAGTGGCTAATTCTTCCCAAGAGTTTTGACATTTTTTTTTATGGTTAAAAAGCTTCATTTAGCAAATGACGAGGGAAAACAAGAAGCTGATGATCCCACAAGGTCACCAAGCCAAGTTCTTGAACCAACATTCGAAGCTAAACCTACCGGTTTGTGAGCTTCTATGCTTCTATCCTCCCAATGAAACAGACAGTAGCAAAATTAAAATCAGACAAAAGAGAAAAACAATCACCAACCCTGTTTTCTAAACCTGTCTAAAGTTGCCATAGAATATTTCCTTTGAATGTATTACGCGACCACTAACGCATCAGTTTGAATGACAATTCTGCGCCATTGCTGACTCCTAGCAAGCTCCAAATTTCACCTGACTTTCAAAGCTTCAACAAGTGTAGGTTCCATGGCTATCATCTCCTTCTTACAAGCTGAGAGCAACTCCTTCCTTCCTGGTCTTTCACATAGCAGTCCCAAGTAGTTACCCCTTCATGGAAACACCCAGCATCAACAGAGATGGAAACATCTGCATGAAAGTCAACAGTGCTTGTGCCAACATTAGGATCCTTGGATTTATAATCCTTCCTTGTAGTTACTTTATTGAACTCCTCAACCTATAGAAGTTGGCTCTGGTTGGAAAGATTTCTTTAGCTAGCCTTAAGAGGAAGTTATTTGCTGCATTAGGGAGTTATATTCTCCAGATTGCGCTCCACAAATTCTTGTTGTTGTCTCCAGATGTACTAGCAGTAAAACGCTCCCTTTTCATTCCAATACTATGGTAAGTTGTACGAACCGAATGTGTCATCTCTCTCTGCGGACCAAATCATCTTGTCATCAGGAAGTCTACTAGAGATATGGATACTCAGGATCTTCTTTGCCTCATGCTCACTAAAGTTTGAAATGACCATGTCCTTCTTCCATTGCTTTATGTCAGGATCAATAAGAATGTTGACTCTTGCATCAGCCTCAAAAGAGGTGACTTGGCTTACAACTTTTCCTCATGAATTTCCAAGTAATCCACTATCCTTTTGAATTCTCCCACTCTTTCCATTTCCAATTTTCCATCTACACCCGTTCACCACCATATCATTTGCACTCATAATACTTCTCCAGACAAAACTCGGCGCAAAACCAACCTTAGCATCAACAAAATTGCTTCTAGGGAAGTACATGGCCTTGAAAATCCTACCAAGAAGGGTATTCCTACCATTCATCAGCCTCCAACATTGCTTTCCTATTAAAGCCTTGTTAAAATCAGAAAAGCCTTTGAATCCCAAGCCTCAATTACCTTTAGCCTTTGGCAACCTATCATAGCTTACCCATTGGAGTTTCCTTCGCCCTCCACTAGAACTTAGCCACCATATGTTCAATCTTCTGACAACATCCCTCTGGCAACCTGTAGCAACTCATGATTCAACTAGGAATCGCTTGAGAAACTGCTCTAATTTGGACTTCTCTGCCTGCTCCTAACAACGCATTCTCCTTCCACCTTTTAAGATTTTTCCAAACTCAGTCCAAAACAAATGCGAACACCTCCTTCTTGGACCTTCCAAATACAATTGGAAGCTCCAAATACCTAGTATGGTTTGCTTGGACTAGATACAAAGATGCATCTTTTGGAAAAAAAATCCTTCCTTTTTGAGAAAACATGAATAAAGAAAAACCAAAGTTAAAAGCAAAATTACTATGTAATTTTGTGCATAGACAAAATACGGAGATGTGTTGATCGAAAATCAAATCAAAATTATTACTTTTCGAATCTCTTAATCGATTGGCTAAGGGCTCTAATCGGTTAGATTTTCCAATTTCTTAGGATTTTATGAAATCTTCATTAATGTTGGGATTTGATTTGCTTGAGCATACTTTGTTTCAAGCTTTTCTAATCAGTTATTATCACGCGCTAATCGACCGGGCTTACGTAATTTTACCTTCTTGGTGCAATTGGGCCTTTATGTCTACTATAGTACCACCAATTATCATTATTTGCACCCCTTAGCTAGAAAACACTTAGATACTCATCTTTATGGGTTAGAAAAATAATTTAATTTTGATGAGCAAAATAATTTGAAATATTATTTTAAGTGGTTCATCAAATATTTCTGATTATTGTTGGACTTGAGACTTCACACACAATAGAGAGTGAATTGTGTGACTTGAAAAAACGTGGTTTTAATTTATTTTGGCAAATTAACTTAAATCCAAGTTTTAAAATCATTTTAAAAAATTAAGCAGCAAACAATAAATAGCATAAAGTAAAATATAAGGAAAGAAGGACACAGAGAATTATAGAGGTTCGGTCATAACTAACCATAAGACTTGGTCTTGAGAGTTTCCAATAATACTTGAGAGCTTTTAGTTAGTAAGGCTCACGAACCCCCTTATATAAGGAAATGGTGGTTGATCTTTAACTAAATATTACAAGACAATGGATACAAGTGTTTGCCTCTTGTCTCCAATAAATTCCTAAGAGTGAAATGGCCGTTCTCCTTTTCCAACCGCGGATTGAAGCGATTAGTCTACTTTCCACGAACACGGAGCTTATAGCGGTTAGTCTTCAAGTTCCAAATATTGAGTTCAATTTTGGTTTAATAGGATAACCAAATAACATCTGAGATTTTAACCGGACTAATCTCAAACCTAGGAAGATTTTTAATATCGGTAAATCTTCAACTAATCTTGGTTATACTGGCTAACCAAAAACCAAGGAACTGTATTCAACCAAGGTGTATAAACAACATTTCTTAGTGAATTTTACAATTCTATCCTTTTAGAATTACATTGATATCCTCCCTCACAAAAAAAATTTCTCACAAAAGGATTTTGCTATAACATCTAGTGAGAGAAAGTTTAATAAAACTTTAGAGAAAGTGGGAGAGGGAAGTGTCAAAACATGTTTCTAAATAATTTGAAATGAGAAATGAGGTCTCTAGGGGTGTTCAAAATCAAACCGGCCCAATACAAAACCTCAAAACCGAATCGAAGCAAACCGAAACCGCAAAAAAACGTATTTGATTTGGAAGTATTTGGACTATTTTTTAACAAAACCGTGCGGTTCAGTTCGGATTACGGTTTGTAATTTATAAACCGAACCAAACTGCATCACGTTACAATCAACATTCACTTAACCCACATCCAACCTAAACTCAAACCTATTATGTCTTAGCCATACGATTACAAATGATTTTCCCTTCCTTACACTAAAGGTTTTAGTTTAAGTCTTTTCAAATATCACATATCGGTATCGTGCCTTTTTCTCACCTTCTTTTCTAAGGACATATCACCTCTTCTTCTCTAGTCTCTCATCTCTTAAGTTCTTTCTTTTTCATCTTATTATTTTTATTCTACTGTTCTCTCTTCCAATTATGTTTTAAATGCTCCTCTTATTCTCTAATCTCTCCCCCCTTTCGCTCTTTCTTTTTCATCTTCTCTAATTTTTCACTCTTTTTTTTCTATTTCATTATAATATTTTTTATATTGTTTTATGCTACTATTTCATGTTTTTTATTCCACTTTTATCTAATCTTATTTCTGTATATTAAATGAAAAGTTGTTGTCCAAATATGATGAGTTTTGCTGTTATTTAATAACGGATAAATGATTAAATATAAAGTTATGTTGTCATTTATATGTGTATGTATGACTTAATATTTAAAAAAAAAACGAACCAATCGAACCAATTCAACCGCATTGATTTGGTTTGGTTTCATTTCTAAAAGTCAATCGAAACAAACCGAACCACACACTTTTTTCTCTTGCGGTTCAGATACTTTTTTACGTAAAAACCGCTCAAACCGCACCGCGAACACCCATAGAGATTTCTATTTATAGGCAAGAGAAATGCCCAAAATTCCCATTTAATTATTTTGACTGTTGTCTAATTGATTAGCACTTTGGCCTAATCGATTAGATCTTAAAAAACAGGTAATATTGTTGGTCATTCAAAAGGGAAAGGAGATATTGCTAGCCATTGCATATCATTTAGATGTTGTCTAAATAGCTTGGAGCTTAAGTTTTAATTGATCTAATCGATTAGCACAAAAACTTGTTTTAATTATTTTGATGCATGAAAATCTAATGTAAAGGAGCACATAACGACTCAGAGATACAGTTCAATATAAAGAAACACTAAAGATCCTAATTTTGACATTATGCAAAACATCTAATAAAAAAGTGCACTCACGTATATAATACAAATCAATTTTATTTCAGCAATATAGTAATCAAATGTGTGGAATTAAGAAGGAATTCAATATTATCCATTCTTATATGATTTAATAGAATCCCATCTTGACTCACATGCGGAGTCAAGGGAAGTGGGTTCATGGGTTCATTGGAATTAAAGGTGCAAATATAAGTGACTTGTTATTGAGGAATAAAACTTGGGGGGAATCCATAAAGAGACAAATTAGAATTTGGCTTTTGGGCATAAGGTTATTTCTTCAGGATTTGTTTGGATTTCACTAACCACCTGATTCCAAATCAGATTCATCATAACATATAAGTTATATAAATTAGACACAAAGTAGTATCCATTGGACATGTTTGACCAATTATTTAATGAATCTAGAAAGATAAAGTATCTTTTATAAAAAAAAACAAAAATAATATAAGTTTATTGATGTAAGTTTTGACTATTGTTCAATTAACTTATAACTAAGTAAACTAAGTAATATGAAAACTAAGTAAAATGGTAATGTGTGTATAAACGAATGAGTAACATATATTATTTTTAATCATAACCAAGATGATCGAAATTTCGAGAAAATTTCTAAAATTTGACTATAGCTTGGATTTGAACTAATGACACATTAGTTGTTACAAGCATGATGTAACACTAGAGCAAATCATCACTACTTTAATTTACATCCAGTTTCAATAAAAATTGTGTTAAAGATTTTTTTTCTTGACTTCCATTTATACATGTTTGTTCTTCCTGATGTGGCTTTTTTAAATGAATTCACCAACCACTCCAGGTTACCTTCTAGCCTCATGGAGTTTCTCGATTACAACAAAACAACAAAGTTTAGAGGTATCAAATAAACCTTCAGTTTAACTTTGATTAATTGAATTAACTGAAAGGATCAAATCGGAAGATAAGAGACCTTTTTGTGTATGTGCCGATGTGTAATACTTTTTTGATAAATTTTTTAATGGAAAATTAAACCCTCTTGATATGCATATTTTCTATCTAATTATAGAAAAACTGAAGCTAACTATTTCCTTACACGAACATCATGTGACATTTAACTACTCTTAACCAATTTAAAACTTTATGTGCAAGTTTTTATTTGAACGGCTCAATATAGTTCCCTTTTGAAATTGTGGTCAAGGCATTTTTAAATTCAAATAGGATAGCTTTTTGAGATATGTTCAATGAGACACTATCTTTTTTTAGAATTTATTTCACACTTGAATTTATAAATTTTACATATTACACTACGCTCCTTGACTTAGCTTATCAAAGAAAGTATAAACTAATTAAAATAATTTCTAAACTTGTAACAAAGTCATGATTATTAAATGAGTCTTTTTTAAAAAATATGAATTTATAAAAAAAAACAATTTAAATCAAATTCGTGATATCACATTCAATTATTGGAGAGACTAAAAAATCAAATTAAATCTATACCAATATACTAATATCTTATAACGTACTTCATTCAATTGTGGTATACAGCAAATCAGCAATAAATTATTTTGGATTATCATTATATATTTAATTTGAAGGAAACTTAAAAAATGAATTGTTTAGGGGTACGTACGTGTATGAATATGAAATTCCCAATTGCATGGCCTAAGAACAATTGGATGAGGCACAACCACGGCACGTTTGGTATGCTCTCTCTATCCATGTTAAGAGCTGGTTCATCGCTTTCACCTTAAAAAATAAATGAAAATAATGATAGGGTGGAGATTATACTAGTTATTAGTTTCTCTAATTTTATTTATAAGAAATATTTTATTTTTTTCGATTCATTATTCAAAGAATGTATTTGATTTATTATTAGATCATTAAAAAGTAAATTATATCTTATAAAAATGACCGGGAAGAGTATTAGTTACTATGGCGCAAACAATTCTCAAAGTCACTTCAAATATAATGATTAAGCATGAGAAAGCGTCTTTAAAAAATAATATATTTTATATTTTTTGTCATTAAAATTTTTAATTTTCTAACATCACAAGAAGTTGATTTTTTATAGAGAGTACAGAGGTTAAAGCATAACACAAGCTAGCCCAAAAGTGGTCGCCTACAGGCTAGCACCTATTAGCCCAAAGAAAGGAACGAGCCCCCAGGGCTAGCAAATGGTCGTCCGCGGGCTAGAACTTGGTCGCCCATAGATTAACACCTAGTAACTCAACAAGGGCAGAAGGTCTCGTATTGGACTTAGGTTAAGATACCTAGTCCAAAGAGCCAATCAAAGGAGGACTCCTTCCTCAATGATTTTAGAAAGAATAAGTTTTTCCTTAACCATGTTCCTAGTCATGAAGATAGGGCATAACTTTCCACTAACTCTATAATCCTAGACCCAAGAAAGCCTCTATAAATACTTCTTCTTAAGGGGAGGAAGACAAATCATTACATCCTAAAGCATATTGCTTTGAGAGATCATATTGCATACCTAACACACCCTACATATTTATACCTAAGCACACATATCATTTGCAGAGCCTCTCACCTCACATGAGCATGATTCGTAAAACCACTGTAAAACACCATTGTACATGGCTTCTCTTCACAGTGGGAAATTCCTAACCCCCATACATCGTAATATACTTGTAAAGGCCTATAAGTCTTCCTGCCCTTGTAGGGAGAACACACACTTGTACTTTTTAAACAATATAGTCTTTAATATAATGAATGAGTGTGTGTAACATGAGAGAGAAAAAGGAACGGCCATAACGGGGCTCCTTGTTTCACTCCAGTGGAAGATATAACATGTCCACCCAAGATAGAACCTTGTTTCCAGACCATAAATAAACTCAACTCACAAAGAAATAGAAAATCATATCAACCTTACCCGTAATCAATTTGGTCACACATGTTTAGAACTCAAATAGCAAAGAATATTTGACCATATCAACGACGGAGTTTGAATCTCCACATAAAAAATATTTGACCATTCAACACTTTTGTAAAATTGAAAATTGAATCTATCCCAACTCCTAGTCAAATCACCTCTTAAGAATTATGATCGTATATTCAATTTTACAAAATCGATTTGTAAGAAGAAAATTGCCTCCACTTAAATCTTCAACTCATATATTAATCAATTTGAAATTTTTAACACACTCTCACGAGTCGGACTAGACATTTAGGACTAGTACTTAAATTTTTTTATAAAGTTAGAGATTAATTGGTATGCTTAAAAATTAGAATCTATTTTTTATTAAAATTTATTTATATTAAGAAATAGATGGAGTATTTAAAGAAATGTTAAATGTTTTTCATTAAAATATTTAATCTAGTAAACAAATTTTTTATATAAGTTATTTTAAAAAAAAAAAGAATAACTATACGTGGAAAAGAAAACAATTTGCCGCTTCCATCATTTTTAGGGTCCGTTTGTTTTGATTTTTTTTAAAAATGATTTTTATAGTATTATATAATTTTGTAAAAAAAAATTACAAAGAAACTCTTTATAAAAGCTTCAAATAAAATTTTTGTTTGAATAGTTATTCTTAAAATGTAATTTTAGGTATTTCATCTATTTATGAAAAAAAATTGGATATCAAAATTTCAAAAAATCACTTAATTTTAAAGCTATTTCAAATATATTTTCATAAAAATTATTTTTGAAATACAACTTTTTGAAAAAATAGCAATTTCGACGAAATTTTGGTCTTCATAATGTATGTTTATGTTATATGATGTCAAAATTAGTGTTTTATTTTAAAAAAAATAAATATAAAAAAACTTATAATATTTTAAAAAACAATTTTAAAAAATCTATTTTTAAAAATATAAAAAAAAATCAATTTTTTTAAAACTGAAATAAACATGCCTTTAATCTTACAGCTGTGCTATACTTAGACTGATTTGCTACACCTTATAGAAAGAGCATTGCTATCCTTACACTAAAAACTCTACACCGTATACTTACACCATCAAAAATACAACAGGTTCATGTGTTTTTGTGTATTCAAAAAATTCAAAAGTATTATTAAATAAATTAAAAAAAACAAAAAGTATAAAATTACGGTGTGAGTTGTAAGTTCTAGTGTATGAGTATCATATCTCTATAGAAAGAGCATTGCTATCCTTACACTAAAAACTCTACCCCGTATACTTACACCATCAAAAATACAACAGGTTCATGTGTTTTTGTGTATTCAAAAAATTCAAAAGTATTATTAAATAAATTAAAAAAAACAAAAAGTATAAAATTACGGTGTGAGTTGTAAGTTCTAGTGTATGAGTATCATATCTCTATAGAAATTACACCATATATACCAATTGTGTTGTGTTGCACATATATCAAAGTAACATAAAAAATTGTTAGAAAATAATGAATACGTATATTTACCATATAAATTACGGTGTATGTGTATGCATTAGTGTATAAATAGCTTTTCTCTTAATCTTATCATATCCCATTTTTTATTTTCCTTTAATCATATACTCCTACATTAGCACTATTCCTTTAATAATATGCAACTTCTTAATCCATTATCAAAATCGTGCATGTTGAATTAACCATAATAATAGCTACCAAAAACTGCTACCATTGACTTCAACTTCAACTTCATCTTCATCAATGGAGAGACAACCAAGTTTCTCTTTCAAACCCACTAGACTCTTACTCTTCTCATTCACTCTCTTTTCTTCTATCTTCTTCCTTTCATTCTTCACTCTCTTCCTCACCAAATCCACCACAACAACACCCTCACCACCATACACTCTTGTAGCAAATCTTCAACCTTTGACTCTTCACTCTTTCACTCAAAACAACTTCACTCGTGCAAATGTCTCAACTTTAATCGATAACCGTCTTTCCAGAAGCGTCAACAGATCCAAATCTGAAGCTTTTGGTGAAATGCGTGGTAATGGAACGATGGTTGGAGTGGTGGGTTTAGTGGGTAAGAGTAAAGTTTCGATTTTTGAGGAAGTTGAAGTGAAGAAGAAGAAGAAGAAGATGGTGGAAGGGTGTGATTTGAGTAAAGGGTATTGGGTTTTTGATGAAAGGTATCCTCTTTATGGTGGAGATTCTTGTCCTTTTGTTGATGAAGGTTTTGATTGTGAGGGGAATGGAAGATTGGATAGGAATTTTACTAAGTGGAGATGGCAGCCTCAAGATTGTGACCTTCCTAGGTACTTCCAAGCTCAGTCTTTTGAAACACTTAGTTTACTTTCGTTTTTCTTCTTTCATTTTGCAAGTTTAGTTATGCTTATGAGTTTGATTAACCGTTTTATTAGTCCTTAAAATTTATCGAAATTACGTTGACTTGTTGGTCAAGGTCTCAGGTTTGAATCCTGGTATGTCTTAACAATCTCTCTGTATCTCTATGTTGGGTCAGTCCGTACAGAGTAAATCGCCAGCTTCAATTGGGCCCCCGGATGAGTAAAGGGTATTGGGTTAAGAGAGACTTTTTACCATAGGAGTAACTTATGTGAAGTTAGTTGCAAAAGTGAAGTTAATTTTATTCTGAGTAGTGAGTAATGTTTTTCTTCTGTCATAGGTTCAATGCAACAAAAATGTTAGAGATGATAAGAGGGAAAAGACTAGTTTTTGTGGGTGATTCTATCAATAGGAATCAGTGGGAGTCAATGCTGTGCATGTTATTGAGTGCTGTTAAGGATCCAAAGAGGGTGTTTGAGGCGCGCGGAAGGAAAATTACCAAAGAGAAGGGGAATTATAGTTTCAGGTTTCTGGTAATTCTGCGTAACCTGACTGTTTTCGTAATGCATAATTTATGATAAATTCTGAGGTATTAGATTGTTACTCTCTTTTCAATCTTGTAGGATTATCAATGTACAGTTGAATACTATGTAAGTCATTTCTTAGTTCATGAAAGCAAGGCAAGAGTAGGGCAGAAACGAAGACCAACGTTGCGAATTGATGCCATTGATCACGGTTCGTCGAGATGGAGAGGAGCTGATGTTTTGGTTTTCAACACAGCTCATTGGTGGTCTCATTACAAAACCAAAGCTGGGTTAGTATCTCTCTTAAATTTGTTATACTAAAAAAATTGGTATCTTTGGAGTCATCATCACAAGCACAGAAAGTTGGCATGTGCTGCACATGCAAGTTTTTAAAAATGTGCTGTCATAGGCCCAATTACCAAGTTTCTTTTATAACATTATGAAACACAACACCAACACTTCGACACTAGAAATAATTTGAAAAGATGAATAAATTAAATGTAATCACACGTGTCAGCGTCGGTTTTGGACACTGAGACTGACTCAGACACACTTTTTTCTAGAGGTGTTGGTGCTACGGTCCTAGCTGTTCTGGTACTCTTTTCAACTAACACATGGTTGTATAACAGGATATATTACTATCAAGAAGGAACTATGGTTCATCCCCGGCTAAATGTTTCTACCGCGTTTGGTAAAGCTTTAACGACTTGGGCCTCATGGGTGGACAGACACATAAATTCTAAGAAAACACAAGTTTTCTTTCGAACTTCAGCGCCGTCTCATTTCAGGTTTGATTCGGATATTCACTCTGCAATAGTTTTTCCATTGATTACAGTGTTGTCATCGCGGATTGCGGATCATAGAAAATAGTGGTTTGTTCAAATTCTGCTACGCTATATTGCTTTAGCTAGCGCTGCTATTAGACAACACTTTATACTAAATCACGTATTGCAGAGCTGAACAACGACGATTTGTTCAAATTCGGCCCTGCAAAAACGTTACAGACCCCACTGGTTGATTAGTTACTGACTTTGATATATTGTTCAACAGGGGAGGTAATTGGAATTCAGGAGGACATTGTACAGAGGCAACTCATCCACTTAATCAAACCTTAAACACAACTTATCCGGAGAAGAATATAATCGTAGAAGAAATCATAAAGCGAATGAAAACTCCTGTGACATTGTTGAATATAACTAGTTTATCAGAATTTAGGATAGATGGTCATCCATCCATTTATGGGAGAAAAACTCGATCATCGAGAATTCAAGACTGTAGTCATTGGTGTCTCCCAGGAGTTCCAGATACATGGAATGAGATGTTATTTTTTCATTTACAAAGTAGATTAGAGTGAACTGTTCCAAACCTGTATGATCATTTTTTCTGCAACTGTGTATATGTAGCTTGTGAAAGTTTCCTCTAGTTCATGAAATTGAATGATTTTATGCACTTGTTTTTTTAGCATAATGCAATTGCATCGTAAATATTCTTAATGTGAAGGAAGATCAGACCCGACCTAATGTGTTTAGACTGAGAACTAAAATATGTTTTATTGCGAAAACTTAAAAGAATAATTTATGACTTATTAACATAAGTTGGACAGTTATTTGTTAATAGTTTGTCATTTTGTATATTTATAATTAAATTTATTTTATTTTTTAAATTTTTTTGTTCCAAAATTTTGAGGTTTAAAACATATGGTCGCAAATTCTTCAGAATAGGAAGAGAATGGGTGATCAGAATCCTCTGCTAGGGTTTGTCCAAAATCCGGCCGAATTTGCCAAAAGCACAGCAGAACTCGATCTACATGAAAGGAGCACTAAAAAGATTAAAGACACCGTTATGGAGCAGAGTGAAGAGGAAAATGGTGATGGAGGTAAAGGTAATTCTATCTCATTCAGAGATATTATTATGGGGCAAGGAATGAAAGAAGTGGCTGAAGAGGAGGCTAGTATGCTGGAAATTGGGGAGGGAGGTGTTATAATTGAGGAGGAGATCATTGGAGGGTATGAATGCCCTAAGTTCATATTTTCTGCGGAGGAGGAGGAAAAGATGCAGAGGCCTTGGCGGAGGGGAGTGATCGTGAAGCTTCTTGGGAGGAGAATAGGCTATAAGGCGTTGGAGAATAGGTTAAATCAATTATGGGTGCGTAAAGGTATCATAAGCATCATTGATTTAAGCAATGAATACTATCTGGTTGCCTTCTCGCATGAAGATGATAAAAAGGCGGCTATGGAAAATGGACCATGGTTCATTTACGATCACTATCTTACTGTGAAAGATTGGAAACCTAACTTTCATCCTGAGAGTGACACGATTGATGAAGTTGCCGTTTGGGTTCGCATTGCGGGACTTCCGATTGAATATTACAATCCCAAAGCTTTAACTTGTTTTGGAAATAGAATTGGTCGTACGGTCAAGGTTGATAAAACGACTACAAAGCAAGAGAGAGGAAAGTATGCTCGTATATGTGTCGCGGTTAACTTGTCTAAACCTCTTCTGGGGATGTTTCAGATTGGGGGAAGTAACTACAAAATTGAGTATGAAGGATTGCATCTTCTTTGTCTGGTTTGTGGCAGGTATGGTCACTACAAAGCTGGGTGTACTCTGACAGATACAACCAAAAAGAAGGTGGTTGAGGAGATTGATGGGCAGGGGTTGATCCAGAAAAATAAGGAGAGTATAGGGGGAGAATTTCAAAGAAATTTTGAAGAAGGTGATGGACCGTGGAAGGTTGTGCAGAAGCAACGGAAAGGAAAGAAGGCAGTGGATGGCCGGAAAAACACAATTCCGGTGAGAGTTATTGCCAGAACCGAGAAGAGTGGATCGCGTTTTCTCAGTTTGGAAGGAATAGATCAGGATGTTAATGAGATTAATGATGTTACTATTACTGATAAGAATGAAGCTAGTGTGAATGGGGAAAGTTCTAATATTATTACTATGAATAATATTGGAAAGAATAAAGGTATTAATGACAGCAGTAATGTGCAAGAGATTGTGCATGAGGGGGGGAATATTGATGACACGAGGGCACAAAAGGAGAATAATTCAAATGAGGTGATGACGTGGCATAAGAGTACTGGAGAATTAATGAAGGATTCCAATCAGGAAAAGACGACAGCTATTTATGGAAGTGGGGGCAGGAGACAACGTCAGGAAAAGCAAAAAAGTCAATGCAATACTCAAAAAGCAGCGAATAAACTGGCGACACGTGGAAATATTCATACCAAAGAAAAAGGAAGTGGAATTAGTACGTCTGGAGTGGAGGGAGTTCTGAGTAAGTTTAATATAGGAGATTCTCAATGGGCCACCACGTATGAAACTTTCAACCTGGTTAGGAAGTTAAATAGCGACAATAATGGGGAGATGAAGCAGACTGATGTTAGTGAGAAAGTTGTTGGAAAGATGCATATTTCTGAAGATTCTCCTGAGAATGAGGATATTCTTCTGGATGAGCCACCAGATACAAATCATCATACTATTCAAAGACACAACTTTGTTTTTGGAGAGTATGACACTAGCTTAGCTGAAACAAATGATGACGGTAGGGAAGGAAGTGATGATATCCTGGGGGAAGATGAGGAAGAAGAAGTTGTATGTGAAACTCTTTGATTGGTTGGGTTCTTGTTGTTCTTAAGTATTTTTGATTAATGATAATGACAAACAAAAAGATTATGGTGTGGAATTGTCGTGGTGCTGCAAGTAGTGCGTTTTATCGATATTGTAAAAGTTATGTTGATAGAGTCAAGCCTTGTATGCTAGTGATTGTGGAAACTCGTTGTGACCCTAATATTATTATTAAATCTCTTAAGAAGTTGGGATATGACACTTTTGAGATTAGTAGTAACAAGGGCTTTGCTGGAGGGATTGCTATGGCCTGGAGGTCTAGTGACATGGATGTTTTTATTCTTGAGAACAATGACCAATATATCCATTCTAGAATTAGCATGGAAGATAGCAGTCAGTGGTTTTTTACGGCTATTTATGCGAGACCGCATGAAAATAGTAAGAAGAAGATGTGGGATGCTATGAAGGATATCTCTAACACTATGCGTGGGCCATGGATGATGGCCGGAGATTTCAACGATATTGGAATTTTTTTTTTGAATATCCATTTTTTTAAAAAAAATTTCAGAAATAACCAACTTTTCAAAATAATTCCCCAAATGTCCATTTTTTGCTAAAAAATACACGTTGACGCCAGGGGGGGTGGCGACAACACTGGGCTTTAAGAGAACTCGCCAGTGGGCCTGGCGCCCATGTGTATTTTTTAGGTGTTGTCGCCACCCCCCGGCGACAACACCCCCCCTTTATTTTTTTTTTCTTTTTTTTTTTGTAATTTTTTTCTTTAACATAATTTCCTCCTAATTTTTTTTATGTTATACTTTTCAATTATTAATTCAAAATGGATTTTATAAATAATTATTTTTTTCAATATTAATGTAATTTTCAATATTAATGTAATTTTTTTCATTATTTCCTCTTAATTTTTTTCATTATTTCCTCTTAATTTTTTTTTCAATATTAATGTAATTTTCAATATTTTTCAATCTTATTTTCATTATTTCCACTTAATTTTTTTTCATTATTTCCTCTTAATTTTATTCATTGTTTCCTCTTAATTATTTTTTTCAATATTAATGTAATTTTCAATATTAATGTAATTTTTTTCATTATTTCCTCTTAATTTTTTTTCAATATTAATGTAATTTTTTTCATTATTTCCTCTTAATTTTTTTCATGGTATTATATTTTAGGTAATTTTTTACTTTCAATATTAATGTTTTCGGTACTATTTTCTCTTAAATCTTTGTAAATTTTATTGGTTCCAAATATTTTCTCCATGGTAATATTTGGTAATTTCTTTCAATATGTACCATGAACTTTTTTTTATTTAGTAATTTTTTTTGTGTTGTAACCCATAAAATTTATAAAAAAAAAAGTTCATTTCATTGAAAAAGTAAATTACAAACATCATCGAAACTAATAATTATGTTGTGGAACTAGATCCACGATTGGGACATTTGGTCCTATTATGTCCTACCTCACGACATATACTACACTTCCTCTGCATTTTTTCAGTTACGTCCATCTCGGTTCTAATACGCCTGCTGTTTGGTCGACCGCTTTTATTCCGACGCATTAAATCGTTATGCCAAACTGTTTCCCCCTCGTACACAGGCCAATATGCTTCCATTGCTACCACCGGAAAGTAATTGTCGTATACGTTGAGCAACGTTGATACCTTGTAAATTTCTGATACCAAAGATAATGCATCAAAGTGAGTATGTGAACATGCTGCAAGGACATGGGAGCAAGGCATGCGATATGCTTGAAATTGGCCACAGTCGCACCAACGATCTGGGATATTGACGCGATACTGTTGTCGTGGAAGTCCCTGGTTGTGGTCAATTGTTTCCTTTACACTGAAGGTGTGGCCATGACGGTCGAACTCGGTCACCCGATGAGTGTTACCCTTGGCAGATTCCTGTTGTATATATTTCATGCAGACATCACTATATACCTGTTGTGTTTGTAACACTGAATTCCACCTCTTACCTCGTGTGGCGAACAAAGTTGCCATCCGAAAATACGTAGCACTAACAATGGCAGTTACAGGTAGGTTTCGTATGCCTTTGAAAACCCCGTTCATTGATTCCACAAGATTTGTAGTCATGTGGCCCCACCTAGCCCCATCGTCGTATGACCTAGTCCATCTTGCTCTATCAATGCTGTCAATCCACCTCCCTGCATCTGGATTTGTCAACGCTATTTCTCGGCGGTAGTATTGAAATCCAGGTTGGTTTAAGGCATACCCCGCGTTCACCAAGTGGTTCTTCAAAAATTTATCCTTGATCTCTCTCATAAAATTCTGTGCTATGTGCCTAATACAGTAGACATGCTTAGACGGAGGGTTGTGCCAACCATTTGCCGGATTGTTGTATGCGCTGTCAATAGAAGCGTGCCTGTCAGAAATCAAACAAAGATTAGGTTGTGGAGCGACTCTAGCTCGGAGATTCTTCAGAAAGAAACCCCAAGCAGCAGCTGTTTCGCCTTCTACCAAAGCAAATGCTATTGGAAAAATGTTGCTATTTCCATCCTGCGCGACCGCCATCAATAAAGTTCCCTTGTATTTCCCATACAGCCACGTTCCATCAATTTGAATAATCGGCTTGCAAAAACCAAAACCGACGATGCATGGTTGAAACGCCCAGAATAGTCTATGGAAGATTCCATTACCTTCGAGAGGGGTTCCGTCCTGGGACTGTGCCGGCAGTGTCTCCAATATACTAACAGTCCCAGGTGAATACAATTGCAGTGCAGCCAGGTAGCGAGGAAGTTGTTGGTACGATTCCTCCCAGTTGCCGTAGACTCTTTCAATTGCTTTCTGTTTCGCCAACCAAGCCTTTCTGTACGAAGGTCTGTATTTGAACACAGAAACGCAATGAGAAATAATTGTCTTCACCTTCAGGGATGGGTCAGTTTCGACCAGAGGAATGATGGTATGACATATCATGTCATGACTGAGTTTTCGATGATCTTGCGCCATGTTAGTGGTGACGCAGGTGTGGGCTTGAGATATCGAACGTATCACCCACGCGTTAAACTTCTTTCTGAACGATGCCTTCAGCATGTATCCACATTCCGGGTTTTTGCATGCAATAGTGACTCTCTCTGGATTTGATCGATCGGCTTTAAAATCAACACAATTTGCTAAGTGCCAATTTTTTATAGCCAACAGACAATCATCCTTCGAACGAAACGTGTCACCCTCTTTTAACTCCTCGCTTGACCTCATGTATGGATTGTAGAACATATCGGACGATGGCTCGTCCTCTCCTAAATTAAGCGTTGTGAAATGTGCCGGAGGTGAATATGCATGTGTATCCGGTACTCGATCCGGTACTGGAACTTCTTCGTCACCTTCATCTTCGGATTCACGATTCACCAACTCATCAACAACATCTTCTATATCAGTTTCTTCGTCAATGACATGCTCGGGTTGTTGTTCGTCATCAACAACAGGATCAATAACTTGTGACTGAATATTTTGCGAAGGAGCATTTTGTTCAACCACTATGTACAGTTCCAGATAATCATAACCAAAATGCTCATGGGTGAGGAACATGTTTTGAACCTCTAAGTCAGTTGTTATCTGTGATTGACAAAATATGACTGAGTTGTTAGGTTGAAGAAGGGGTTGTCGGTAAAATATCTGAGAAACTTGTTCTCTTATTTTGGATTCGATTTTCCTTTTTAGATAAGAGAAATCTGATTGTCTATTTAGAGCAAAACGTGTTGAGTTTGTGTTTCTAAATATAAAACCGTTTGTGTCGCAGTGGTATGTCTCACCATTCATATGAACACGAACTTTGAACTGCGAGGTGGATGCCATAATTTTGATATGTGTTTGTGAAAGAAGAAATGTGAGAATTGTGGTGTGTTGTAAAAGGAAGAAATGTTTGGGAAAGTTGTGATGGTTGTAAAAAATAGTATGTGAAGTAGTTCCTATATATCATGCAAGAAATCTTACACAAGGGTAATGCATGCAAGAAATTAAGCAATAATTCTGCACAAGATAGTAACTTTGACATGACTAATGCATGCCACAAGAGAATCTCGTCCCCACCTCTTACACAAGGGTAATGCATGCAAGAAATGAACCAATAATTCTGCACAAGATAGTAACTTTGACATGACTAATGCATGCCACAAAAGATAGGGCTGCATGCATGAAGATAGGGCTGTAAGGCGTTTGGACTATCAACCTCCCATTGTTCGAAGAAACGGATACGTTATTTTCTCTGCCGTCAAACCTCCCATGCAGGTAATGTTTTGGAACATTCAATCCATGGACCAGCTTAAGAGAACCCTTCTCAGGTTTTTGGAGGGAGAGTGGAGTCAAGGCGAACAAATCAGATCTATCAAGAGACTTAGAACAAGGGGAGGTGCTTTTCTTGAAAGACAGCGTTGGTGGGAGACAATGGAGGACGACATTCAATGCACTCGAATGATGGAGGACAGAGAAGACATTGTCCTAACCGTTGTAATATCCTAGATGTTGCAGTTTCTTTATCATTTCAGCTACTTCTGTACCGTCCAATTAAATGCTCTGAGCATATATTAATGAAATGTTTTGTTAACATTACAAAGTTTCCAATTAGTATTTAAGTTATTAATAATTAGCAAAATTATTTTCCGCGGTATTTCACCCACTATAAATAAAGGTGTGTGTGTGTGTGGAGTTGAAGTACCAACTCTTTCTTCATTCTTACTGCAAACACAAAAAATGAACTCAGTTTGGGCTGTCGTTTTTTTTGAGGAAGGTAGTCACATGCGTGTCTGCCTTAACCCCCATTGGAATTTCCAGAGAATTGTTAGAGCCATCAACACTGGGTTTCGTCAACTAGATGGTCCGAACAGAAAAGTTAAACAGATAGATTACCGTTGTCCATACATTACGTTGACGGATAATAATCCAGAAGGCACCTACATGTATTACTGGGACCGTGTGAAAGACGATGTGGACGTGGATCTAATGTTTTGGACACACAGTGGAGAGGTTAACCGAGGCGTTCAAAATCCACTTGTTCTTGCAGTGATACTCGAGTAGTTTAGATTAAGTGTTGTTGTGTTTGTTGCAATGATCGAGCGTGTACTACAAGTTGTTATGTGTTACTTTCTTAGATGTTTTGGTTTCTGTGTTGGTTATTGTCAATGTACCTTTTTAATTAATGAATGAATTAATGTTTTCCATAATATATATCTGCGCTAGTTTAATATAAAAGTCTCAAAATCCATTATAATTGTATGTTTTAAATGAATTAAAAATTATGATAATGCATGTCACAAATTATGATAATGAATTAAAATCTATTATAATATAAAATTCTCAACATCTAAATAAAAAATAAAAGTATATGATAAATCGGTGCAAGACACTGCAGGGAATCTCGTCCCCACCACAGACATGACGGGACAAGACACTGCAGGGAATCTCGTCCCCACCACAGACTTGACGGGACAAGACACTGCAGGAAATCTCGTCCCCACCACAGACATGACGGGACAAGACACTGCAGGGAATCTCGTCCCCACCACAGACTTGACGGGACAAGACACTGCAGGGAATCTCGTCCCCACCACATGCAGGGAATCTCGGAATGGATTGGTCCAAAACGCCTGATTCCAAAATCATTTTCTACCGCCAGCTATTAGATCGACTAGGACCCCAAGAAGTAATACCTCTAAAAATGTCCATTTTCTAAATATATTTTTAAAAATAACTATCTTCTATATTCTGAAATTAATATTATTTGCTTTGCAGTTTATTTGGCGTCCTTACTTGGAATTGGACCACGTACCCGACCTTGACGAGGCGGCTATTTGGACAGCAAAATCACCCATCATACGGTTCACCACTGTGGAGATGCACCCGAGTGACCGTGTGAAGCTCCAATTCGGCATGCATCAAGGTATCCCTGACCCACCTGAGCCTGACTGCTTGGGACGTTGGCATCTTGCGAAGGTTAGCGAACAGTGGTACGTACAAAATTACAAGTCCTTTGCCATAGAGCAGCGTAAAATATGGGCTCGTCGATCAAAAACGGTTCTAGAATTTCCTGTGGCGCCGGGAGAAATGAAGCCAACTGTTGAGTATGTAAACTGGTACAGGTCCGTCACAAATCCTGAAATGATTGTGTCTGCCCCTTTCTATTTAGCTGACCCGCGAGCACAACCTCCATATTTTGGAGGACAACAACAACCACCACCAAATTACCACCAACAACAACAACAACCACCGCCACCAAATTACCAACAACAACAACAACCACCACCAAATTACCAACAACAACATTACCCACAACAACACCAACAACAACAACAACAAAGTTACCACCAACAACCATTGCAACCACAAACACCTTTGTACCAACAACATTCCCAACAACTCCACCCGTTTTTTTCATCCCAAACTCAACCACAAAATCAAGAATTCCATGCAGGGAGCTCTTCTAGATCACATTTCCAGGAATTCCATGCGGGGGGCTCTTCAAGATCACCACCAATGACCCCCGACATGGGCATAGAAGAAGAATACCCGCAATACACCACATTCGACCAACACACATCACAGTACCCCAGCCAACAATTTGACTTCAACACACCGCCACAACCATTGTATTTTAACCAAACCGGATCCACCACCAACTTCCAAAACTTCCAGGCTGCACCCACTAGGAGAAATTTTAACCCGCCTAGACACAGCTTCGACAGCGCCGCGGGCACCCGCCTATCCTATGGAGGGAATTCTATAGGTCAAGATGTTGAAGACCCAGGTTTCATTCAGGGACCGTCGACTATGGCACAAGACGAACCAAATAGAGGGGGGCGTCGTCGCGGGAATAGGGGGGCATTACCAACTCGTGACCCGTCTACACGACCCATTCGGCAACCTCAATGTGGATCGTACCATGGTCCACGTGGCGCGCAATAAGATTTTTATTTGTATCTTGAATGTATTTTGTAATGTTTTTAATTATAATGTATTTGTATCGTTAATGTTTTTTGAAATGTCTTGAATTTTAATGTATTTCTATCGTCAATGTATCGTTATTGTATCTTAATATATAATTATTTTAACGAATGTCCAACTTATATTTTAATGTATTTAATATTTTTTAAAATAATATTATTTTTTTAAAAAAATATTTAATCTTAAAATTTATTTTATAATATAAATATAACATTGTTTTACTAACCAACTTCACAACTATATTAACCACAAAAATATAAGTTATTAATTAATTATTTTACTTATAATTCATTAACTACTTCCACTACTTCATTGACCAATAAAATATATATTATTAACCATGTTCAGACACTAAATTATAAATAAGTTAATTAACATTTATATTCCAAAAATAATTTTAACAAGATAGATAAAAAAAACAATATAAAAAAATTATTGAAAAATTGTTGTTAAAAAAAAAACTAAAAAAAAAACTAACAAAAATTATTAAAACATTGTAGTTATTAAAAAAAAAATACTGAAAAAAATTAAGAGAAATTAATGTTAAAGAAAAAAAATTACAAAAAAAAAAAGAAAAAAAAAATAAGGGGGGGTGTTGTCGCCGGGGGGGTGGCGACAACACCTAAAAACTGCACATAGGCGCCAGTGGGCCTGGCGAGTTCTCTTAAAGCCCAGTGTTGTCGCCACCCCCCCTGGCGACAACGTGTATTTTTTAGCAAAAAATGGACATTTGGGGAATTTTTTTGAAAAGTTGGTTATTTCTGAAAAATTTTTTAAAAAATTGGTTATTCAAAAAAAAAAATTCACGATATTGCGTATGTTAGTGATAAAAGAGGTGGAGTGAGGCCTTCTTTAAGTAAGTGCAAGAGACTGCGAGACAGAATGGATATGTGTAAAGTGAGTGACATGGAGACTAAGGGGCCAAAATTTACTTGGAGAGGTCCTATTTTTCGGGGTGGTCAACGAATCTATGAGAAGTTGGATAGAGCATTAAGTAATGATGATTGGAAATTGATGTTTCCTGACTCTTTTGTGAAGGTTTTGATGAGAGTTGAATTTTCAGACCATCACCCAATTTTGATAAGCTTAAAGGAGGAGACTAGAAATGTTTATGAAAAGAAGTTTCGCTTTGAGAATGCATGGCTTACTAACGAAACTTATGACTCCATGTTGAAAGATAGTTGGAATACAGGTGATAATATTGGCAATAATCTGAAGAGGGTAGTGGAAGGTATTGATAAGTGGAAGTTTGCTAATTTTGATAAAGTTAAGGAGCAAAAGAGAGAGATAATAAGACGGCTGGAAGGAGTTCAAAGGAACCTTCAAATGCAAGACAATGTTGGGGGTATGAGAAGACTTGAGTATAAGCTCCAAAAAGAACTGAGTTATATTTTGAATCAAGAGGAACTTATGTGGCATCAAAGATCTAGAACAAAATGGCTTGTTGATGGTGATAGGAACACTAAATTCTATCATATGCAGACTGTGTCTAGGCGAAAAAGAAATAGAATTCTAATGTTGAAGAATGATGATGGGGATTGGATCTCTGAGCAGGAGGCCTTAAAGCACCATTGCACTGAGTTCTATAAGAAATTGTTTGCGTGCCCTAGCCATTGGTGCACTTGGTACCAGACTCCAGTCAGTTTTCCAAAGCTTAGCATGGACGATCTAAACCAGTTGAATAAAGAGATTATAATAGAGGAGGTTAAGCATGCTTTGTTCACGATGAAGCCGTGGAAGGCCCCGGGTCCGGATGGTTTTCCTGCTGGATTTTATCAGAAGGCTTGGGAAGTTGTTGGTGGTGACATGTTTGAATTTGTTATGAAGGCCTGGCATAACCCCAGCATTGTGGCTGAAGTTAACAAAACGGATATTTGTTTAATCCCTAAAGTAGAGCACCCCCAAAGGATTGAGCAGTTTCGCCCTATTTCTCTTTGTAACACTCTTTATAAGGTTGTTACCAAAGTGTTAGTGGGAAGGTTGAAATCTTTTATGGCACATTTGGTCTCGCCCTATCAAACCGGATTTGTCCCAGGAAGATCTATCCATGAAAACATCATTATTGCTAATGAAATTATTCATAGTATGAGTAAAAAGAAAGGAAAAAAAGGCTTTTTCGCTTTGAAGATAGACTTGGCCAAAGCTTATGACAGACTTAATTGGGAATTCATTTGGAGAATTTTACAAGAAATAAACTTGCCAAAGAATATGATTAATTTGATTATGCATGGTGTTACGAGTGTGGAGACAAATGTAAACTGGAATGGCAATAGGAACGAGTTCTTTAAGCCTTGTAAAGGAATTCGCCAAGGCGATCCAATTTCTCCTTATTTGTTTGTGCTTTGCATGGATAAGTTGTCTCATTTGATTGAGCATGCAGTGATGAGAAAGAAGTGGAAGCCGTTCCGTGTTGGAGTGAAGGGTGTTGGGATAACTCACTTGATGTTTGCTGATGACTTACTTCTGTTTGGGGAGGCAACGGAAACACATATAGAATGTGTGAAGCAAACCTTAGATGAATTTTGTAGCATGTCTGGCCAGGAAGTCAGTATGGAGAAATCGAGTATCTTATTCTCGAGTAATGTTTCTCGTGGTATGCGTTTGAAGCTGTGTCATAGATCTGGTTTTAAAGAGACAAAGTGCTTTGGCAAGTACCTGGGAATACCATTAAAGGCTCAAGCTTTGAGAAAAGCAGATTTTAATCATGTCATTGAGCAAATTTCGCTGAAGCTTACTAACTGGAAAACAAGATTTCTTTCTTTTGCAGGTAGAATTACTCTTTCTAAGAGTGTTATGGAGGCCATCCCGATCTATCCTATGATGACAAATATGCTACCGAAGGCTTGTATTAAGGAGATACAAAAAATGCAAAGAGCTTTTATTTGGGGTGACACTGATTCTAAAAGGAAACATCATGCGGTTAGTTGGGAGACGATCACCTCAAGTAAATGTGATGGTGGGCTAGGGCTGCGTGATCTTAACACTATGAATCAAGTGTGCATCATGAAACTTGGAGGAAAAATTATTAATGGTGAGGAGGAATTATGGTGTAAAGTGCTGAAGGGAAAGTATAAGATAATGGATGTGACTAAGGATTTTAAAGCGAAAAGTACGGATTCTAATCTGTGGAAAGCCATAGTGAAGACTGCTCCTACCTTGGTGGATATTGGGAAGTGGAACGTTGGAAATGGAGAAACTATTAATGCATGGAAGGATAGTTGGGTGCATAGAGGTAGCTGCATTATGGATGAGAATATTGATATTCCTTGCCATATGACTAATATGAAAGTGTGTGATTTGGTGAGGAACGATGGAGAATGGGACTGGAATTTATTAGAGTGGCTGCCTCAGGAGATCAAGCAGCTTATTGCTTCTGCTCATCCGCCTTTGGTTGATTCTGGGGAAGACAAGTTTGAAGTCGCTACTTCGGATGATGGAGCTGTTTCTATAAGCAAGCTATATAAGTTTTTGAGGGAGAAGAATGATCCAATTATAGGGAAGCAGTGGAGTAGGATATGGAAGTTGCAGGTCCCGGAAAGAATCAAAAGTTTTGTTTGGCTGTTAAAACACGATAGGTTGCTAACTGGGGAGAGGCTGCGGCAGTTTGGCATTGGCAATGTAGATTGTATCTGGTGTGGAAAGTATTTGGAGAGCACAATGCATGTGTTTCGAGACTGTATTCATGTGAAAACAGTTTGGGATAGGGTGGCGCCTATTGAAGTGGTGCAGGAGTTTTACTCTTTGGATCTTCAGGATTGGCTGCACTTTAATATGGAGATTGATACTTCCTCTAAGATTAATTATGATGGTGACTGGCCTGAGTTTTGGGCCACTGCTTGCCATGCTATTTGGGAATGGAGAAATAAAGCCATGCATGATGAGAACTTTCGTGGGCCAATTGATTTACTTGGTGAGATTGGTGTTAGAACTCGGGAGTACAAAGTCGCTGCGATGAATAATTATATAATGGAGAGGGATAAGACTAAGAGGCTTATTAGGTGGTTTGTTCCTGCTGAAGGCTTTATTAAACTAAATGTTGATGGTGCTCATTCTACTAATAAAGGTTCTGGTTGTGGGGGAATAATACGTGATGAGCATGGGAAGTGGTGTGGAGGATTTTCTAAGAATGTGGGCAATTGCAGTCCTTTGATTGCGGAGCTTTGGGGCATTCTTGATGGTTTGAAATTGGTGGTGCAGCAAGGTTTCCAGAGAGTGATTATTGAATCGGACTCTAAAGAAGCAGTGGAAATTAGTAACAAACTGAGTAATAACAAGTTGAGTAACAGTAATTTAGTCCGACAAATCTATAGTTGGATGAGTAAATTAGAGATTGTGGAGATTCGGCATATTTACCGTGAGATGAACGGTTGTGCTAATTGCTTGGCTATACATGGAAAACAGATGGGAGTTGGGTATCTCTTTTTTATGAATATGCCTAGTTGGCTTTCTGATAATTTTGTAAAAGATTCAAAGGGTGTCTGGTACTCTAGAATCGGGTGTGGTTAGTTTTTTCTTTTGTCGGGCTTAGGCCCTCCCTTGTACCAAAAAAAAAAAAAACATATGGTCGCATGTTTCTTCGGCGGACACTAATATATGGTAACTTAAAATTTTGGGTACTATAAAAGTGGTCCAATGCAAGTGTGATGTTACGAAAATTGCCTGAATTTACATCAAGAATATATAAAGGATATTTTGAAAATAATGGTATGACACGAGCTAATTAAAAAAATTCAAGAATTAACGAATCGTCGAACCGCACCGAACTGAAGTTAAAATAATTGAACCGTTATGTTTGAATAATAGCGAACCAAACTATTATGCATAAATAATTTTAGAATCAAAGCGTAATTGAACCGAATTGAAACTGAACTCGAACCGAAACAAAACTGAAAAATCAATAAAAAATCCTTAAAACAAGTTAATTTTTTTTTTTTAAATTTTAAAATAGTTTAATAGTTTTGTTTAGAAAAAATTGTCTTCTAATGGTTCAATACGGTTTGGAATTTTGAAACGGTATACCAAACCGATAATTTTGATTCAATTCAGTTCTTAGTAAATTGAAACGGTTTAGTTCGAGTGAATTTTTACTATAGTTTAATTAAGTTCGGTTCAGTTTTTCTTATAAATTGTACCAGGAACAGCCCTTAGTATGACATGACAAGTCAATGTTTCTTATTAAATGATAATGATTTTTTCATCCTAATGACTAGAATTTCATCCCTTAAAATACGTTTGGATTAAAAGAATAGTATAACTGAGATGGAGTGGGATGAAATGAAATGAAATAAGTTTGGATTAATTTTAAAAAGATGTCATGAATCTAAAATAGTGGAACAAATTTTATTCAATTCTATCACTTTTTATTTTTCATACTCTCTCATTTGGACGGAATGACAAAATTATTCTATTTCCTTATGAAATATCTACACACACTAGTGCAGAAAACACTTTTTACATCGGGCGAAAAGTACATTTTACATCGGGTCTGGGTCTGATGTAAATCCAAGCGATGTAGTAAATCCAGGACATTTTACATCGGGCAACAAGCCGATGTGAAAAATCATGATACCACATCGGTTGAAATTATGTCTGATGTGAAACAAAATCCAATATTTTTTTAAAAATTTATATATGCAATATTTAACTTCGGGTTCGTAAATAGCCCGATGTAAAATGTATGTTTTTACATCGTTTTCCATGATAGCCTGATGTAAAATGTATTTTTTTACATCGGTTTCGTATTTGGCCCGATGTAATATGTCCTGTAATTATTTCATGGATATATTTGTTTCTCCTTTTTGCTTTAATTTTTTTAAACTAATTTTTCATATTTTGCCAATATCACACATACCACATTCACCTATAGCTGGTAGACAAAGCTCATAACTTATAAAATAAATGAGATTGAATTGAATATTTGCATGTATAATCGTAATTTTAAATATTTGATAAGACAAAAGAAAGACCAAGAAATTTGAGCAATTTATGTTGAGATATCGGCCACTATTACAAAAGGGACCAAAACCCTGAAACTCTTGTATCATAAGTAAACTATAGTAACTGGTAATAAAAAATCATGTAATCAACCCATTTCACACATCACATAAAATTTAACATGTGTTTGGTAAACTCTTCCTAACATTGTATAAATGTATAATTTGTACAACCCTATAACTCAATATTACAGCTCCTACCTACTAGTTAAAGCTCTACCCACTTTACATAAGTTAAAAGGAAAATACAAATAAAAACTACAATTATTTTGCAGAGGAATAGACCAGAAAGAAGCATCCACCATTCACTTTCATCCCTGTATTGGTCATTACCACTTAGCAAAGGTTTAGAAAAAGTTGCCAAATAGTCACAGCAAATAGGTACTATCAATTTTAATTATCTGATAAAAAAACAATTATTTGCTACTTACATACTAAAACTCCTGGATTGAATGTTGGAATGCATGTCATGTGAATGAACTATATAATGAATAAAACCACAAATGAAGGAAACTACCTGTTACAAGAGACCCGTTTCACAGTTAAGGTTAAAACAAATGCCTGAGATAGTGAACGAGCTTATTTGATATCACTTGAAATAGAAAATAATATAATAAAAACTATGATGGCCAAAGCAAAACAAAACTTTAAATAGAAAATAACTAAATAGGATGGCTAAGTGTGTGTGTTTTGATTGACGGTGGATATAATTTTTTTTGATAAAATTGAGTTTGATAGAATTAATTTTAACATAATTGAGTTTATAGAATTAATTTAAATTTAGATATATTTATGTAAATGTGAATTGAACATCAAATTTTAATATAAAATCACATTTAAATTCATAAGCTACAAATTCTATTCTTCTAAGTAGAATCAATTCTAAAGAAAGAATATTTAAAAAACTAAATACCTCAAAATCATTTGAAAATTAGTTCTACGGTTCTAAAATTATTTTCACCTCTTCCAAAAAAAAAAATCAAACAAAACATGCTATAAACCAAAGATTTATTAAACAAGTTCCACTTATGATTCTACATTATTAAACTTCTCAACTAAATGATAAAGTACCATATCATTTCCCTCTCTAAATGGGCATATATATTATAATACCAATACTTATCTATATCTATCTAATATCAATATCAATGCTTATTGGGTGCTAAGCCAACGTGGAGTATTTTGTGTTACATGTTTAATTATTGACACTCTCTTTAACAAAAGAGAAATTGATTTGATGCAATAGTTACTCCTAGTACTACCACACAATACAACAACACAACACAAGCCAAACAAACACATCTATGAGAAAAAAAAAGAATCTTAGAAGTGTAACAGCAGTGTAGTAGTCAGACAGACAGCTAGTATCAGCGGCCAAAACAAAACATGAAAGAATGAAAGCGTGCTAACTAAGCAACTGCCTCTTCCTCTCTTCAGTTTTGTTGTTTCTAAAATGTAACTTCACTTTAATTTTTCTTCATTTTTTTCATCATTTTTTTCATGCTTTAATCATGGTTAGATTAGGGTAACTAATTATCACCTTAATACAGTTTTTAGGAAGGATCAAATGACTGGAATGGAAAAAGAACAACATGTTCCTATAGCTGATGTTAATTCTGTGATGCATTCTTCAAAAGTTTAGCACTGTAGTTAGGTAAAAACGCTAGTTAGAAGCAAGTTCATGTTTAGAACAACTTACAACGACTAGGGAGGTCAGATTCCACACAACATATAGCCGAGCAAGGCTCGCTGATCGCCTAGGCCCTGGACTAAACACATCACTGATTCCATATGGAAATAGAAATAACACACCAAGAGGGAGGACAAATAATACTAAGAAGAAATTCATTAGCGGCAGCGAGTACATCTGAAGTAATGTAAGCAACACTAAGATGAAATCTCCAAGGAGTAATATAGACATAAACAGACCAACTAGATCTTGCAATGAGACAAAAGAGGGTTGGAAAAATTCGAGCATGGAGACACGCCGGGTTTTATAAAGATGAATTTAATGCAGTTAACAAGGGAAACATCTTAATACCTGATGGCCAACAGATTATAGGATCAGAATTGGATCTGGGAGTTCAATCTGTTTGTTTCAGTTGTGACTAAACATAAAACATATAGATGGAACAGATCAATTGAACAATGACAGTAATTTTTCATTTTAATAAGGTTGGCTCAATTGAATCTTGAGAAGTTCACAATTTCATACCACTCTTTAAAACATCTTCCAAGGTCCTGTTACTGCAATTGTATAAAAATTAAATAGAAATTAATGGAACCAATTCTTGAAAGATACTACCAATGAGTTTGTTTGGATAATAATTGGACATGTTGTATTAACATCTTAAAATTAAAAATACAAAGGAAACAAACACTCACAATGAATCTGGATAAAGTAGATGCTTGTCTCAGTGAGATTAGCAACTGAACCGAAGAAAATAGTAATACCAGAAAATAGTCCAGCTCCCCCTGCATAGAATTCCATTACATCTAGCCTACAGAAACAAACAACTAATCTCAATAAGGATAAGAAGCTTCACAAAACTATAAAAAAATGTTTATTAGTAATTACAATCCCCACCAATTTCTAGCTTCCATACAAGATTTGAACATAAAAGAATAAGCCGAATTGAACACCAAACCATAAATACATTCAGGGACCTCGCTCGAATGGTTTAAACTACTCGAGCCGAGACGAAAACACAATTGAGTATAGTGAGACATAGTCATAGAAAGAGTAAAGTGAAGATTACCGGTTTGAACCTTGTTAACAGCGTTCTTGAAAAATCCAACAAACGAAGAAGAATCATATGATAGGGTTTTGGAAGACGGTACAAGATTACGAATATGAGGTGGAGGAGGAAGGATCTTAGCATGATTGTTACCATTGTTGATGTTTGGTGAATGAGGAGTAGTAGTAACAGGTTCGGAAGAAGAGGGTTTAGGGGTTGAAGGCGACGTCATGAAAACAGTGTACGATCCAATTTTTCCGATGACCGGCGGTGGTGGTGAAGATTCGGTGTTGATAGACATTGCCGGAGAATGAGAAGAGGTTGTTGACGACAAGGTTAGCCGAAACAAAAATCTATTTGGTTTGTTAGGAAGATCTTGAGATGGGGATAACAAATATGGGATTGGTTTCTCAATGGCGATGGTCGTGTATAGGGTAGAAAAGGGGATTGTGGTAGGCTAGGGTTGCAAAGGAAAGAGAAGAAGAGAGGGATGTGGTATGGAGAGAGAAGGTAGCGTCAGCATATAGAAGGAAATGTGTTTTTAGGGAAAATTGGGAGGAAATGTGTTTTTAGGGAAAATTGGGAGTAAACATTTCCCATCGGTTCTTTAATTGCCTGATCTAAACGCCAACTAATTTGACATTTTCCATCGGTTATTTTTTGGACCGATGTGAAGGCCCACTATGCTTACTATTTATCACATCCGGTATGGTCTAGGCCCGATGTAAGATCCCTTATAACAAGATTTTCATTTATTTACAATTCTGCCACCGCCTTTTTTTTCTTCATTTTATTTACAATACTGCCACTATGTTATACTTTTTAACTTTTTCATATATTTTTTATATCATTGCAAATAAATACCTGATGTAAAAAATTTTGACAAATATATTTCACATCAAATATTTTAATGCCTGATGTAAAATCCTTTAAGCAAATGTCATATTTTTAGTAGTGACAAAAGAACAACATATTTATTCTGCTCAATTCCACACCACTACATTTCGATCCACGCCATTCATTTTTACAATATACAAACATACTCTTACAGGTGAATAAGTGATGTCACCAATTCAAATATGCGCTTATATAAACGGATGTCCCAACATTGCTACCAACAGTGTTTCCTTAACGGAACAATGTAAAACATTTTTATAATGTCCATTAAATTCTATTTTTATTAATTTATAGATTTATTGATAAATTAATTCAAGGAGCGTATACCTTAGTCTAATGGTTAGAATTTTATCATTTAAAGATGAATAAGTAAGATATTTATTAAACACACTCCTACAATTAGATGTCTCTACCACTACTAACACTGGATAATTCAATTATTAAATTTTATTAAGAGTTCAATTGTTATTCAGAGTCAGTGCAAAATGTTTATCAATATGAAATTATTCTACTTTAAAATAAGTCATAATAAAAGTCAACTATGTTAAGAGCATGTTTCAAATAGCTTTTTTTTTCAACCAACGCGCGACTACATGTCCTTCCACCGTGGAAAACCAGAAGCTACAAAAGGGAGCTTCTAGGCTACCATAATTTTTCACCGCGATTTTTCATTCATCACCGCCAAATCAAACATGCACTAAGAATTTAATGATTGTGATTGATTGATAGACAAAAACTCTTTTTACTCTAACTGTATATATAAATTAAATATTTGTTTTATTAAAATTTGAAAGTTCAATTTACTAACTTATTTGCCATCAACTATAAACCATAAACCAGAGTATTTACAATAGTCTCTTTTTATGTAACATGCTTTGAGTTTCATCTACTATTAATAAGTGGTCTATACAATACTAATGTTCTCTTAAGTAAACATGTTTGCACCTTCTATTTTAAAGTTTTTTTCTAAAACAAAATTATTGAGAGAGAAGTTCACCAAACTCTCATTGCTCGAATCAAGTAAGTTTATGTGCTTCCAACTCTAAAACCATCTTCACTGACCAATGGGCCAAAGTCGTACGAACATGAAAAACGACCTACACCAGAGCCTTCACCACCAGAGAATACAAAATTTCTTAGATATTAAGTTTGTGTATCCATTATAGTTATTGTTATTTTGTTTTTGTTTGGCTCAGTTGTGTGTCACTCTTATGCTTAGTCTATTTTAAGTTTGAACTCACGATGTTTGATAGAATGTCCCAAAGATGTTTGAATGAAAGAAATGTGTTTATGAGTGAGAATCTAACAATGGTTGTTGTAAATCCAACTTTCTTTTCTACTCAACAAATGATTCCTTCACATATGGTGAGTTTAATCAATTATAAGAACCTGTATAATCGAACAACGCCTTCCAAAATTATAGATTGTAACTGGATAGATTTAAAAAAAATTGCTCCTAAACACACTTATCATTTGTGTAAGAATTTTGCTTGGTTGCTTGAATTTAAAAATTAGATTGATAATACTCTATTGATTTATTGATGTCCAAATCTTGAATGCCTTAGTTACTAATATTGTTTTTAGGATATGGATGAAAACTCTCAAACACACATTGTGTTTCACCGTGTGAAAAAACAATTCAACACAACGTGTTTCGCCATGTAAAAATACAATTTATTTGTATATTGTAGCCCAAGTGTTAATCAATATAAATGCTTATATATAAATTTACATAAGTTATATCTAAAAAAAAAAGGCAAAATAATTTTAAATTGTTTATATATATACTATAGATTTTCATAAGATATTTAGAGAAATTTATGAAAATAAATGAAAAAAATTTATGAAAATATCCTAAGTTATGCTTTTATAAATTTTTCTAAACAATCTCACACAACTTATGTTAGTAGATAAACACAAATAAATTAATCCAAATAAATTATGCCATACTTATGCAATTCATACACATTTTTGTCCCAATAATAAAATATTATTTTTAAAAGAATAAAAATGATAGCAATACAAACACTACTGTTTAAAGTATTAATTCACTAAAAATAACCTAAAAGTATTAGAAATAACAAACTCAAACACTGCATGATCAATTCAAAATTGTTCATGGAGAGAAATTAAATAAAATAAAAATTGGACACTAGTTTTCCATTTATCCCATCAACGACGAAACTTAGTTTTTTTATCAGAAAATGTTGGATCACGTTTCTTGGATTTATCTTCATCTACAAATTCACGAAACCATCGTAGGCTTAGAAGTTTTTCATCATAGTTGTAATCAACAAAAAGCTCCTCACCAGCTTCAATGCGTTTCTTTGCAAATATTCCCATTCGATGATCTCCAGCGACAGACATAAGCTATTCAAAAAGTAACATTGATTATGAAATTTCCACAATAGAATACACAATGTAAGTTTATATATTGAAGTTTTTAGACTAACCTTTGCGTAGCAATTGGGATTTGCCGAGTGGTTTGCGAATTTTAACTTGTTTCCTTTGCGATAAGCATCAAGACAATACTGAAGATTTTCCGCATTCACGTAGTTAGAATATTAGAACATCATTCGCTATTTAATTAAAGATAAAACAATGTGTTTATATTTAAACTTGATATTTTGAATTATGATCAAACAATCATCTATGTCTCGAATAATTCATACGAAACACTTACATCATGATTCAAGTTGAAAAGAAAAGAAAAGTCGACACTGTCGTATAATTTTCCACGTATATCACCTTCTTCGTGAGTGAGTATTTCACCAGTGTACTCTCCTATAAACTCATCTTTGTTTACAGGATTCTGAAATACATTAACAATTAGTAATAAAAATATATACATTCATATCTTAAAAATAAATAATATAAATAAGTGATTCCAACCTTTATGAAAACTCCCCATCCAACAACATTAGACCTTCCCAAAAGAACCTAACAAATAAAATAAAATAAAAAACAAATGTAAATATTCACAAACTAATGAATTAAACATATATAAGACCATAAAAAAATATTACCTTTTGTTTTTTCTTCAAAAGAAATATCATATTTTCGCATTGACTCTCTCCACGATTAGATGACTCTCCTAATAAATTGTCTCCACAACTATATAAAAAATAACATAAATAAATTCATTACATTAATCATGGCAATTTGGATAATTTAATCACCTTGTTTGAAATAATATTACATAATCATTCATGTAATTTATAATAAAATGTATAAGAACAATAAAATCAATTTAACAAAAAAGCATTACCTAACCCAACAATTCCGGCATATATCTGGGTCACATTCTCGATTTGCTGCAAAACATGGACATTTTCGAGTTTTACATTGACCTATAATACAATGACACCCTCCAAATCGTTTCATACACAACTTAGAACACCTAAAAATTAAAATAAAAACACATTAAAACATAATTTGTTAATTAACAATTAATTACTCTATCTAAAGAATTGTTCAAATAAATAATATTTTTCAAAAAGGAATATAATTGACATACCCGCAATATTTTTCACAACAAAATCCATTATCAACACAAGAACATTTCTTTCCACACAAACCTTCACATTCACAAGGCGTATATTGAATATTAGCTGCTTTCCCATTAGTCATATTTTTATACGTAGATGGAACTCCTGCTGACTTTGAAGATTTTTTAAGCCTCTTAGGTTTGACCTGTTTTTTATGCCTACGTGGCTTGGATGACATTTCACTAAATTTTTCATTTTGGTCCATGGATCCATGTAGAATTGACATTTCATATTGCATGTATCTAGCAACTTCCTTGCAAGTCTTCCATCCAAAAAATAAGTTTTTAGATATAAGGCAACTGCAGAGCATGAGTTGTATAATTAGTCAGACGCGATTGTGAAGCACGATAACTGACACAAATATCAGACGCGATACATATATTGACATGCCGATCCTAGTAATATTTTAAAATAATAATAATAAATCAACGTAATCATAAATGTTAGTGTCATGTGTGTCTTTAAAACTTACATAGACACAAACATATTTTTCAGATGTGTCGTTGCTACAAAATTTATACCTGCGTTTAAAGTGTATGAAAAACAAGAAAGATTCATACCTATTTCTCCCAAACATTTCTACTCCCTTCAAGTATAATTCTTTCTCCAAAAGTTTCCAATTTGAAACACTCAAATCTTCTTCAACTTGTCCTTCCATTGAATTAGCCATGTAACAATGATCACTACATGGTTTTTGTTCATCTTTTGGTCCTGACCAAATTAGTTGTTTTTCCCTCTGAAAATTAAAAAATCATCAAAATTAAGTTATTAATTAATGGATTTGCATGATAAGAAATGAATGTAGGATTTTTTTTACTTACCGGATATATTATCTTTTGAGAATTTCCATGCAAAGAACAATTAAAGATCTACAAAGTACAATAAAATCACAAAAATAAACATATATGATATATTCATAATCATATTAGACAACATAATGATGACAAAAATTTACAAAAACATGATAATTTTAAAGTATTTACCATGCATTTACGACATAAAAGGGGGTCAAAAGCCTCTAAAGTTTCACTCAAACTTTTGTTAAAAAATGACTCAATGTGAGATTCACTTTCTTCATGATATATAGAACTTTGGTCATTTTCCTCTAAAATTTTATACCTCTCCTGCATATTTTAATTGACAATATTTTTTCAAAATAATAAATAATTAGTTTCTCATTATACATAAATCTCTTAATACTCAACATACATTCGATAGACAATCAAGATTATAATTACCAGAATTTCAGAACTCGGGCGCTCGATTGTTTTGCTAACAATATTCAACACCTCTTCAGCTAAACCATGTTCTTCAAATACCATCCTATATATTGAATAATCAAGATAAGAAGTTTAGTGAATTATAAACTTAAATTTTTTTAGTAAAGTAGAAAAAAATGATGCACAAGAAATATAAAGTTTGCACTGAATTTAAATTTTACCTCAAAAATTTGTCTTCGCCTTCTGAAAAGTTGTGTCTAGCTTCCTCGTCCTCTTCTGACTCTTCATCACTATCACTACGTATTATTGTTACACCTCGACGATGATCATAAAATACATCTTTTCTTCTAGCACTCGAGTCATCTTCCGCCATTTTTTCATTTCTATTTTGCATGAATTTTTTTTTTTAAAATTAGTAAATACACAACACAAATTTCATATAATTTGCATGTAAGAGGATTCATGAAAAATATTTCGAACTTATTATAAGAAAAGTGTACCTTTATACCAAAAAAAAACGGTACCTGGATAAAGGGATCCAAACTGTATATGGTGGCAAACTGTTGACGTATGGGATCTTGACACTTTCCATAAATATTGCATCTAGAATGTAGATATTGTCATCTTCTTCTTCCAAAGCTTGAGTGGTTGAGCTATTGAACTTGTACATAGGATGATCCATTCTTGAAGAAAGTTTTTGAAAATTATTTTTCTCAGTTTGTAATGATTCATTTCTTGATGTTTCTAACATGGCATTCGAAAGATGGGATTGAATATTCTTCAAATTCCTAGCCATTCTTTCCTAAAGAAAGATAATTAAGGTTATTTACAAGCATTTCAAAGAAAATAAGAGATCCTCATTTCATATATATTTAAGAAATGATGAACCATTATAATACCCTAAATGTTAATTTATTTTCAACTTGGATATTATTCAATTGTGCATAGAAAATAAAAAGAATGAGACTAATAATAATTCCTCATAAATAACTTAGTTAACTCAATCAATATAGAGTATAAAATGTTACTAGCAGAATAATATTTTTTTTCCCTTTTAACTTAAAGTGGAAAATAAATGAAATAATTGTCTAACAAACATAATTACACATGACATTTAAATATTTATTGGTTCACCACAAATGCAGCATTTTTTGGTTTGTTTGATTTTGATATTTACAAATATATAAAATTTTGTTTTGGTCGTAATTCTTTTGTTTTAATTTTATAAAATGGATTAATATTGAACCTTAAACCAACATTCTCACCCATTTAGTTCAACTAGCAATTATCAAATAATAAGTTATCACACTCGTCTAAATAACATATATTTTTCAAAACCAAAATAATAACAATAAAACTATATAGACTAAAACCAAAATGTACTATATTTATGTATATTAAAGATTCACCTAACGCATCCTTATAGAATTGACTTGTAAGATGAGGTGTGTCATTTTATATAAATTCTTTAAAATTTCTATCTCTACTCAATGCAATACTTATGATCTTTTCAATACATCCCTCATGCCCATCACTATTTTATGGCTTGTGCATAAATATAAATGACGGGAAGCCCATAGTCTGGTTGATAGGCTCTGATACCATATTAGATATTGACCTAACTTATCCTTGCAAAACTAGCTTGTATGGTGAGGAGTGTCACTTTATATAAAAAAAATTCAAGGCTCTATCTTTAACCAATGTAAAACTTGAAATCTTCTCAATACTGTATGTTAAGAGTCCCACATTGGACATGGCCTGAACATGTGCTTATAAGTGGGAGAAATCCTCACCCTACAAGTCGGTGTTGTAGGGTTGAGTTAGTCCCAACCACAATTCTTAACATGGTATTAGAATCCGGTTTTAGATCCGTTGGACCACCTAATATCAAGTTTCCGCTACTAGGACACCCACCGTTTAGTTCCACCATCCAGGCGTTCTATCTTAGGCATGAAAGGGGGTATTAAGACTCTCATATCAAACAATATATGGCCTGAACATGTGGTTATTAGTGGAGGCAATCCTCACCATACAAGCCGATTTTGTAGGGTTGAGTTAGGCCCAAGCACAATTCTTAAGAATATAGACATAAATACATATTCAAAACAGCACATAGCTATATATAATATTTGAAATAATTCACCATCAAATCAGACTCACTTGAATAAATTCGACTCGATCTTTTTGGATTTGTTGTTTTATCAGATCTATGTTGTTCGCCAAAGTTTGACGAGTGTTTGTTTCTCCCCCTTCAAGTTTTTCCTATTCACGCGATAAAATACTATTAGTACGATACCAAAAAAAATGAAAATAATAAATCACACCCATCGTTTTTATGTAAGGAACAAATCAAAAATTGAATTGGTTGAAAGCAAAGATATATAAAAAAAATAGACGCGTCGCTTTTTCTATCCTATTAGGAACAAAATCACAATTCAAAATCATCTGAATTAAATTCTAGAATATCATTTAATTACAGTCATTCGAAAAAAATCTAAAGAAACCGAACAAAGCAAGAGAAATATATGAGTGAAAAGAGAAACGAACTTGAAATTCAAACGCACGGTCGGTAGCATATGAGGCCATTGAGGAATCTGCGAATACATAAAATAGTTACGGCAAAAAGAGAAGAATTGATGGAAGCGTGAGAGTATGAAAATTGAGCAAAAGAACCAATGCCTCGTTTTAAATAAGAGTGCGGAACAATGTTGTTCTTTTGGGGGCGCATCACAACCCTAAACACAATTATTTTTTAAAATGATATATTTATTTTCAAAAACAAAATTGAGAAAGGGGAAATTTTATTTTTGAAATTGATATTAATGATTATTTTACAATTGCGTCAGAAGGGATTCTAACTCAATACCTTGAGGTCACAATTCATTTGCCACTGAGTTAACACCTCAAATATAAAAATAATAAATTGATTCAGGTGCTAACACTAATCATAAATTTTAGTATATTTTCATTAAAAAATAATAATTTTATAATAAATATATTTTTTATATTAAAGCAACAAAAAATTAAAATATAAAAATTATTAAAAGAAAAGAAAGTTCTAAATCATTCTCTTTTAAAATAATATTAATGTCTTCGATGAATTCAACCTTGTACCACTAAGGATGGTACACAATGGGTTGGTGGATCCGTTTATATGACATTTTTCACTAATTAAGTTGAGATTTTGAATATCCAATTTACTCCGTTGAAAAAAAGGAGAAGATAAGGCAACATGGATTTCTCTGCCGACTATTTAAAAAAAAATATTTTTTGAAACATTTTAACTAGACTAATCAATAAATAAAAATTATCTTTTGCTATATTTTTTATTAATACTTATTTTAGACTTAACCAACTTTTTGATCTCTTTTTTTATAAAAGCAAAACCCAGTGGCGGAGCCAGGAATTTTATATAGCCTGGGCAAAAAATTTAACTGAAAGTTACATTTGACAATATAAAAATAGTCATAAAGTGTGCTACATAAGAGAGATGAAACCTCACTTGCGAATAGTGTGCTAAATAAAATTAACAGGTAAATGCCCTCTCCGAGACTTCTTTGCGGTGAATGTTCGAATAATATCAACATCTTTAAGTGACTTGAATATCTCTCGCTCCGTGTAACATATCATCAAGTCATTGAACCACACATCGTTGATCTTGTTGCGCAAATTAGACTTGATAATCTTCATTGCTGAAAAAGCTCTTTCAACAGATGCTGTCGACACCGGCAATATCAAAGCCAACTCAATGAGCTTGTAAACCAATGGAAATACCAAATGTTTCTCAGTTTGAACCATCTTCATAGCCAAACTTTGAACATCTTCACAAGAAGTAAAAGAAGCATGCCTTTTCACTTGATGTACATAAGTCTCAAGTTGCTCCCTTATTGTTCCACGGTCATCATCAGAAAAGTCTGCATGATAAATATTAGCAAGACGAGAAAGCTTATCAACATCAAACTTGGAAAAAGAGTTCTTGGGGTCAAGACATGAGAAGCAATCCAGCACAAAGTTACTTCCTTCACAAAACCGGTGATCCATCTCCACACATATTTTATCAATAGCAACATAAAAAATCTCTGCGCGGTAATGGTGAAGATTAGTGACAGTCCTCCCTTCTCTTCTTGAACGTCCGCGGACCGGTATTTCTTCATCCATATTTGGCACCGGAATACTTTGAGTAAAACAAAATTCTTGGACATCACTAAATAAATCATTCCAACCACTCTCTCTCAATATAGCCAATCGAGCTTTAACATCATCAACTAATTCCATAGCAAGCACAATATTAAGATCTTTTGTTTGCAAGATTTTTGAAAGTTCATTAGTGATACCAAACAACTTTAACATAAGCTTCAAAATGAAAGCAAATTTAAAGCTCTCCATTTTTTCTATCAAACCCGCCGCTTGAGATGGTCCACGTCCATCTTCATCAACAATACTAAGCACCTCTAACACGGAGGACCACATCTGATCCAAACGAATTTTTAAGTAAACAATTTATAACACACAAATTGACGAGACCAAATAATTAAATAAAATAAATAATTGATAACAACAAAATTAAAAGAGAATTTTATTATTATGAATGACCTATTAAATTAACCAAAATCTTTGATACTATATTAGAACCCCAAAAAAGAGAGTAGAATTTCTGTTAAAATATAAACTACAATATAAATATTAGAAGAAAAATTAAACTATCATTCATTCTAAATTAAACTATGTAAAATTGACCTATATTAAACTATGTAAAATTGACCTATATTAAACTAGAAAAAAAGGGTAAAACAAGAAAGGTTGGGTTTACAAAAGGATAAAACAAGAAATTGAACTATTAGAAAAACTGCAGGATAAAACAAGTGAACTATTAGAAAAAAAATTGGTTTTCAAATTTCTATTGAACAAGGTTGGGTTTTAGGTTTACCATTTACACAAATTATAAGGGTATATTTTTCAACATCTATAAGACTATAACTATATAATATTGTATTACTAATTTACTATAAAACTAATAAGATATAAGAAGACAAATTTAAGAAGCATGTTACTTACCTCTGCTAGTGTGCTGCCAGTGCTGGAAAGTGACGTATTTGGAGAGAGATGAATAGGAACTAACGTACTGGAGAGAGAGGAATATGAACAGGGCGGTTCAGAATTTGTTTTCGGTACTGTTTTGTTATTTTTTTAATTTGTTTTAAGTAATAAATAATTATTTAGATTGGGCCTGTCTAGACCATTGGGTATTCATCTGTTTTAATTTTTACACCCTTATTTTTACTAATTTTGCCCCTAGTTTTCTTTAAAAATCGGCTATTAAATTTGGGGGAATACAAAGAAAATAGGGGTTGAGCCCGGGCGCGTGCCCGGGCTTGCTGGGCTATAGAACCGCCCCTGGCAAAACCTGTATTACTTAATTGGAATAATGGTTTACATTATGGTTCATATGAGTCTTAATTGGAATAATGGTTTACATTATGGTCCATATGATACTTATGTCTTGTGTTTGTCTTTCCCTTCTGCTACTACATGTAATTCTTCTGGGGTTCTTGGTGATTAATATTGTTGATAAGGTGTTGCTGGTGCGCCTGCTAACTATTGTTGTGTTGATTATTATTCATGCTATATGGCAACTTCTTAGTTGGAAAATTCTTTGCCCACCTCTCAACCTTCTAGGTCACTTCTAGTGAAAAATCCAAACTACCTCTGACTTCGGAAATGCATTTCTGAAATGCAAGAAAAAGGTGTTTTCGGAGATGCATCTCCGAAAGCGCCTTTTTTTTTAAAAAAATTGTCTTATTTCGGAAATGCATTTCCAAAAACACCATTTCGGAAGTTCATTTCCGAAATACTGCGCGTTTTGCAGATTTAGCAAAACAGTCTCCCTCCCCCATTCACTTTACCCTAATTCCACATCAAACACAACCCCAGAGAAATTTTGTGCAAACACTTCCAAGGCTACATCAAAGGATCCAATAAACTTCCTATACTACATTCAAAAGCCCTCCAATCTCATCAAACAATAAGCATTTTGAGTTTTAGATCTATGAATAAAATTCATATTAGGGTGTTTACAAATAGCAAAAAATGTATTAGGTTAGGTTGGTACTGATATTTAGGTTGTTTAGAATGTGTAAACATAGTTTTGAACTTTGTTTTGGGGGTCTGCCATGGAAGTTGCAGAAAACTTCCTCTCAGGGGTGTTTAGGAAGTTCATTTCCGAAAACACCTCAATTCTCAATTTCGGAAATGAACTTCTGAATTGTATCAGAAGTGCAATTTTTTTAGTTCTTTATGTTGTCTCGCATATTAATCGATTTCAATTGTTTTCAGGAACATGTCAGACAACCAAGCACGCATCAGAGAGGGTAGAGAGACCCAGACTGCCTCGGCTAGACGCGAGCGGACGGAGGCGCAGCTGGCGTCGACACGGGGACGGGGGCAGGGCCGGGGACGACGTGTGCGAGTTCCCGTGGAGATGGACGAGGGTACCCCTACATATGGATCGAGGAGTCGTCTGACTCGGGTATCTTCTTCCCGCCAGCAAGAGGAGGAGGAGGAGGAGGTACCTGAGGTGGCAGTGTCATACCACGAGGCGGAGGAGGTACCGGATGTTGACCCTCCACTCGGGGAGGAGGATGAGGATGAGGAGGGCTACCCGGGAGGGCCCAGTGACACTTCCGTGCTGATATCCTACCGCGAGCACGTCGCTCGGCGTATCTGGGAGGGAGAGGTATTTTTTATAATTTGTCCGACTACATTATTTAACCGTTTATAATTTAGACGTTTATTCAATATTTTTTTAACGGTCTATTTAACATACTTTTTTATTTGTTTTTTTGTAACAGGAGAGAGAGCCGTTGAAAATGGTGAACCACGCCCGGAAGGTTTTCAGTCTGTTTAAACCGACTGCCGAGTGGTTTAACGACGCGGTGAGAGCTTCAGGGCATAGTGGGCTCTGCATGACGGGGTATTCCACCATCAGCCACGATATGCAGGGGACCTTTGTGGAGCGGTGGCACAAGGAGACGTCTTCTTTCCACTTGCCGGTTGGGGAGATGACGATCACCTTGCATGATGTGCAGTGTCTTCTTTACCTGCCGATTAGGGGGGCGCTGTTGACCCACTCCCGGATCCAGAGGGTCGAAGCTAGTCAGTGGATGGCGCTCTATTTGGGTATGGAGCCCGAAGTTGCTGACTTTGAGTGCATGACGACAAATGGGCCTCATATCTGGTTCATCACTCTGAGCGCATATTTCGAGCACCACCTGGTGGCGGCGGCCGAATCCGAGGAGGCGGATAACGGCCTAATTGTGGAGTATCATCGTGCCTGCGCTCTCCGGTGCTGGTACAAGTTTGTGGTAGACGCTGCGATCTACGTCACATGGTTCTATCGGGTGTCACATCCTCTGCTGACACCCGACGCTCCCGGCGCTCCAAGGCCAGCACACGAGGAGATCCTGGAGAACCAGCAGGCCGAGGATGACCACGCCATTGATCTCCTGCCGATTTGCCAGCGGATAGAGATGCTTATGCGGGACGCGTTGGATCGAGGTGTCGTTCATCAGGACGGTCCAGAGGCAGTCGCCGTGATGGAGATGATCGTCACTGATGCGGGCCGTGCGGCGGCATACAGGCGATAGAGGAGGTCCCAGGGAGAGAGGGTTAGGCATACCCAGTAGTGGTCGGGTTTTTTTTTCTTTTTCGGATTGTATCTTTCGTACACTATTATTACTTGGATTTGGATCGGATCGGCTTGTATATATTACTATTTTTATCATATTAGTATATTTGTATTTTATGTTTATATATCGCTTATTTTATTTGTCGTCTTCCTTTAATTAAAAATATGAGACTGTTTCCAAAAACATAAAAAAAAAAACAGTTTCTACATAATTCGGAAGTTCATTTCCAAAACCCCCCAAAATCTGGGGAAAAAAAGTGTTTTCGGAAGTGCATCTCCGAAAACACCCCCCATTTGGTGTTTTCGGAGATGCACTTCCGAAGTCTGAAAAAATTTTAAAAAAAAAATACTTCGAAAATACATTTCCGAAGCAGGGGTAAACTGGGGTTTTTGCGGGGGGTGACCACGTAGGGAGGTGGGTAAAGAAATTTTCTCTTAGTTTGATTGAAATTTTGTTGCTTCTTATGTATAATATCTTTTAGGCGTTTAACATTCAACTACTTTTTACTACTCACTCTCCGGTCTTCGCAATTTTCAATACGCTTGTCTTTTTTATCCCATGATTTAACCGTGTGGTTCATTTTGATCATATAACTTAAAAATAGACCATTTATTTCCCTCAAACGATGTTAAAATTGTAGGGCGTGACGTGTTTGTCATCATCATCATCTGGTATCATTGTTAGTATCATTGATTTTTATCGTGATTTGTTTTGAATGTTAAAGGATCAATATGGTACTTTTAAAAGATAAGTGACAAAAATAAACTCTTAGGAAGTTAAATGACCAAAAATAGTGGTTTAGCCCTTCTTTTATGGTGGTGAATTTATTTTGAAATTTATTTCATGCTAGGGAATTTGGTGAATTTTTATTAGAGAGATGCTATATTGACACCAAAATTGTGACACCGTATACATACACCGTAGTTATTAACCTTTGCTTTTCATTTGGCACAGATTCCAATATCAATAAAAATAATAAATAAAAGGGAAAAGTATATCATTTAGTAGAAATATACGGTGTAATTGTAAAATGCAGTGTCACCATATCATTTCTCTTTTTATTATAATTTGTTTTATGTTGGTGAATTTGTTGAATGATGGTGGATTTATTTTAGGGATTTAAATTTATTTTGAGTCATTATAAGATGGTGACTTTAATTTGAGATGTAAAATTTATGTTGGATTTATTTTATGGTTAAATATGTTTTTAGTCCCTATAAAATTATTAATTTTGACTATTAGTTTATATATATATATATTTTTACTTTTAGCCCCTATAAAATTACTTTTGCACGCAATTGCGTGCAAAAATAATTTGGTGTTTTATAAAACTGATTATGTAAAACAAACATTTTTTTTTATTTTGAAAAGTGTCTAACCCACCCACCCATATATAAATTTTTTTTCGATTTTAATCCCTATAAAAATATTTTTGCACGCAGTTTTAATTCGGTAGTGCCGGTATAAGAACCACAACTACGTGCAAATGTAATTTAGTGTTTTATAAAACTCTGATCCTGTAAAACAAACATTTTTTTAATTGATTTTGAAAACAGTCTAACCCACCCCTAATGTCTATAATATTTTAATGACATATCATTACAGTATAAATATTTTATATCTATAACTGATTTTTTTTTTAAAATAACCATGTATTAAAAAAAAAACGCAAATAACTACGTTTTGAAAAAAATTACGCAAATAACCAGATTTCTGAAACCCTTAACACCAAGGCGTCATCTCACATGACTTATTCCCTTTTTTTTAGTCCTAGGCGCCATCTGACATGGCACACTCAGTCCCAATAAGCCATGTCAAATGGCGCCTCCCTTCAATTTTTAGAAGGAGGAGTCATCTCATATGACGCCTGCTTGTATATTTATGTTCAATTTTCCATTTGAAAATGCACCAAGGCGCCATCTGAGATGGCTTATTGCAGAAAACTTGTACATAAGAGCCATCCCAAATGGCGCCTCCCTTCATCTAATACAATGGTGGCGCCATCTCACATGGTGCCTTGGTGTCAATGTTTTCTGAAACTTGGTTATTTGCGTAATTTTTTCCGAAATATAATTATTTACGTAATTTTTTTCTAATACATGGTTATTTAAAAAAAAAATCTCAATAACTTATAAGATGTGGTCATAGATCTACTAACGTAATAATCTGTATATACGTTTATGATATCTTTATAAATATTTTCATAACAATATCCTATCCTTAAGTTTAATGGAATCTCACGATGAAGTTACTATTAGAAATAAATAAACAACACGATACAAGTTATAAGTTCAAATATAAAACATCAACTTATAAGTGTACACTGACACATTTTACAACTCTCTAAAACAAGATTTAAATTGTCTCTTAAGATTAAAAAGGGAACTTAGCATTATACATCACAAATGAATGAAGATTGAAGATCATGATCAAAGAAACCTCCAAGCTGAAATTGAATGCATTGGAGTCCCCTTCCATCCCAAAATCAAACACTTGCCATTCTTTTCCACATTACAAAACTTCCCATAATCAAACTCTTTAACAACCAACTCACCTTGGTAAAGACATGCCTCACTAAACCTAGTTTCAACCATTCTATACCTTGCAAAGAACCTTCTCCAAACATCAATCTTCACATTTCTAACATTCCTTTCACTTCCTTCTGTTGCAACAATATTCCTTATCCCTGCAGATAATATTCCTTCTATTATCATTCTACACTCATCCTCCTCCTTCATACACGTCTCAACGATATCGAAAAAAGCCGAGTAGAAGAACAATGCCTCGACAAATCGGTTCACAAAAGACGGCGAGTTAAGACTTGCTTCAATCTCAAGGACAATCATGATAGATGGCTTGATACATCTCATAACTCTCATCAAATTTTCCATACAATCTTGTCTTGATATCAAAGTCCTTAGAAAATACGGAGAGTAAACCGCAACAGCTTCATCCTCTTCGATTTCAAAATCGTCTTCTTTGATTTCTAACATATCTTCTACTAAAACGGCTTTAAATAAAAAGGGAAAGTTCAGTGATTCGGCGAAACTAGTTAAGTTTTTACCTGTTTCTTCAATCTTGTTCTTGCATGAGTTGAATCCAATTGTTGTTAGCTTAAAAGTCTCAACCATGCAATCTTTTCTGTCAGCCAATGCTTGCATCAAAGTTATACACTGGACACCACTTCTTAGATCAAAATCTATTAGGTGAATTTTAGTCTCAAACACAACTTGTTCAACTATAGCTTGTATGCCAATGAATTGCATAACTTGATTAAAAGGTATTTTTTGATGACACACAAGTGCTTTTTTTGTATCCATTTTCTCAAGTAACTCACTTTCTTCGCTTTTCTCCGACCCTTTAATCATTCCTCCGGTTTCTCTCTGTACTCTCTCCAGAAGTGCTTGAGCGAAATGAAAGACGATTCTTTGGACCGAGTTTCCTGTGGAAGACGAATTCCATTGACAATAAAAAAGCAACTTTTTCGCACGTTCGTATTGTTGAAAACTCACCCTTTCAGCGGCCGAAAAGAGAAACTGTGCAAGCTCAATATCTCTACTGTCTTCCTCAGATAAACCATGAAGATCAAATCCATAAGGGTGTGTTTGGATGCAAGAACTTTCACTCCAATGAGAAGAGAATTGAGTATACCTTGCACCAGCTACTCTTATAATTCCTTCTGTTGACATCTTTTGAGGTTGTTCCAAATCCAAACATGTTTTAGTATTGACTATGTTTTTGTCATTTAGCTTCATGAATCTTCTTCTTCCATGGTTTCTCAGAATCTCTAAGCACGATAAAGATAGCGGCATCTGTGAGCTGTTTTGTAAAGGCTTTGGAGTTGAAGCTTTGTGATTGTGATTCTTTGGCCATGTTGATGTAGTTTCTTGAAAAGAGTCGAAGTTGATATCGTCTAACATGAAGTTACCAACTTCGAATTCTTGATTGTTGAGCATGTTTGGTAGTTTATCGTTTTCCTTTGTTGGAGGATTGTTAATCGATTCCATTTCAGAGAAACTATGTTGTTTGTTTTGGAACAGAAGCTGTTCTAGAGAATCATGAGTGGGAGAAAAAGGGTTGATTTCCATGAGTATAAGACAAGAAGTTTGTTTACCTAGGAAACATATGGAGAGTGCAAGCATTATTATTAAGGTGAAAAAGTTGTATTTTATAGATAACGTGTGAATAGAATATAAATGTTTGAATATGATATGATGAAATATACTAACGAGGAAGGAACTTGTAAGGTTGATGGTGATTTTTTCTATGTTTTGTGTCCATTGCAGTCATCAGCCAGCAATTATAAAATGGACAGATTAGTATTGAATTATGTATAAACTTGTCGTTATGGAAACACATAATAAAATCCAAACAAGCTATGATAAGTGACACATTGAGTATTATTTACATGATTGATTGACTGTTTCGAGGAAAATAAGGAGTGTCCTAACTATTTTTTAATGTTCTAAGGAATTGTTTATGATTGAGGATCATTAATAAGTATTAATAATTTGTTTGCATTAACACATAATAAAAAAATATTTTAAAAAAATGTTGTTAAAGATTGAATTAGACCAACTCCTTATAGATATCTAGCTGAAACCAATTGAGTTACACACTACTTGATTAGTCACTACTTATTTGTTATGGGTTTGAGCTTCAAATCAACGGTGTTATTTATTAAAGACTACTTTGTTTTTTTGTTTGATTGCAGTGTGAAATTCAATCATTTAAACATTTTCTATTGTTTTTGTACACTAGTGTGATATTTCTAGAATGTACAAGTGTGTTACTCGTGATGATATATTGATATTGTTTTTTCTTTTTGATTACATGTATTGGTATTTTTTTTGTTACATGTATTGATATTGTTGCTATGACATAAAATCGTATTTATACCTATATAGTTCTTTGTCATGATGTATGATGATAATGGGCATGTGGTTACCTTTGTGTGAATGGGAGCATCTTGCGTGTTATGTAATGTGATGTGTAATGTTACTAATAATGTTCGACATTGCAGCAGGTGATATTTGCCTGTTTATTCTTCAATACTCTACAACATAGATATAGAACTATTAACATTTCGAATTTACTTGATTTTAACATTCCTAAGTGCTTTTCTAGATCCATTCAAAATTCACATTCATCATTGTCAAATTTTAGGAAATCTGTCTTCCGAAGAGGATGATCCTTTAATTCAAGTTGAGGATGAAGTTGATGAAAGTTCAATCCCTAGTTCAAAAAAAAATAAAAACTCTATGGCTTGGGAGTTTTTGAAAAGTTAATTGATGACAAAGATTGTCCAATGCAAAAATTATGATAAAATTTATATGGCTAGAGATGATGGTGCACTTCAAATTTAATAAAAACATGAGGTAAAATATGTTGGTGAAGGAAATATATCTTCTTATCCGCCACCAGATCAACAAAAGTATAGAGAAACAATTTATGAGATAGTTGTCAAGTTCAATTATCCTTTTACTTTTATTAAATATGAAAGGATGGATAGTTGACTTACATTGTTTTTGCACTCTGATACTAAGTCAACTTTTATAAACATTGTGAAGTTGATGTTCTTAAGTCGTAAAGAAAAAAAAATACTTAAAATCCTATTAACATTCGATCTATGATATGCAACAAATATAAATCAATATATGACATTGATTGCACATTTTGTTAATAAGAATTGAGTTATTGAAAAAAAATGTATTATTCTTCGTTCATTTTCCACCCCAGCATACCAATTTTTATTTGTCTAAGTAGTTAATAAGTCTATCAAAAGAGTAGGGTATTGAGAAAAAATATTCCCAATTACTTAGACAACTCGTCTTATGTTATGGTGAATATTTTGAAGAAATATCTATTACATGATTAGGATTGGATTAGGATTGATAGTTGAAGGTTAGATGTGGAACATATATCTTAAATTTAATTGTTCTTAAAGGTTTAAAGGTGATAGATGTATCTTAAATAAAATTTGATTGTGCGTGAAATATATAAGAGGCCTGAAAGTTAAAGTTTGCATCTTGTTTAAAGAACTCTCAAATGTGATTTATGTTTGTCAAGACATGCCTAATAGGTTGAATTCCACTTATAAAACTTTTATAGGTCAACGGGAAACCTTTACACTTATAAGCGATATTAATTACTACTTTCATTGTTTATAAAATGAGGAGCGGATTGAGACAAAAATCATAGCACTTTGTAGGTTTTCCTCATTGTGGCTATGATTTTTACCTTGATCCATTCCATCTTTGATAAACAAAGATCAAAGTAGGGATAAATATTGCTTATGACGGTAAAGACTTCTCGTTGACCTATAGCAACCTCAATCATCGCATCAGATATGTGAAATTTCATCTAATAGACATGTCTCGACGAACTTGTTTAAAAATCAAGATGCAAACTTTAACTTTCGACCCTCTGAACCTCTTCTATATCTGGGATCCACACACAATCGAATTTTATACAAAGATTCATCTATCATATTTAAACCATCATAAACAATTAAGTTTAAGATGTGTACTCTACATCTTACATGAAAACATGTTCTTTCAGCTATCAATCATAACTCATGTAATAGATGTTTTTTCAAAATATTTACCATAACATTATTATAAGATGCATTGTCTAAAGTAAATGTAAATTTTTTTTTTCTCAATACGTCACTTCTTTAACATACTTATTAACTATTCAGACAAACGAAAACTGGTATAAGGTGGTGGAAAACGAATGAAGGATAATACTTTTCTCTAACGGCCAATTCCTATTAACAAAAAGTGTAGTCAACACCACATACTAATTTTATTTATTGCAGACCATAGATCGAATGTTAAACAATTTTTTTTTTAAATGGATTGTAAATAGAATTTTAAATTTTCTTTTTCTTTTCTATACAACTTAAGAACATCAAACTTCGCAGAAATTAACTTAACATCACAATGCAAAAAACAATGTAAGTCCATCATATCTTCATGTTCAACAAAAGTAAAAGAATAATTGGGTTTGACAATTACCTCAAATCTTTTCTCTATACTTTTCCTGATCTAGCGGCAAATAAGAGGATATATTCCCTCCTCCAACATATTTCTTCAACTCATGCTTATTAAATTTGAAGTGTCACCATCTCTAGGCAAGGAGATTTACCACAATTTTTGGTCTTTGATAGTCCTTTATCATCAACAAACTTTTCAAAAAATTTATCATAGAAATTTTTATTCTTTTTGAACTAGGGACTGAACTTTCACCAAATCCATCCTCAATTTGAATTACATGTTCATCCTCTTCGATTAACATATTTCCTATAATTTGACAATGATTGAAGGTGAGTTTCTTCTTTCCACAATAAAACAACACAAAGTATAAAGTATAAGTATATGGTTTGAAACAAACATTTGTTCTTGTTGTCACAGCAATTATATTATCACTATCATTTGGCTTGTTAAATTAATAATTCCTATTTACCAAAAATAATGAATCATTGTTATCATAGTAGATTATTATTCAGTACTCCACTAGAGAGATATAAAACCATTATCATTTTGGATTAGAATGGAATACAAACATTGATGAAAACTTTCAACTGCTATGCCCAACATTATTAGTAATGTTAGACATCATTTTGCTTAACACATGAATGGTTTTATTTCACACTGCATTAAAACCAAAAACAACGTAGTCTTAAATAAAATAACACCATTGAACAAGTAAGGAACTCTGTTGCAATTGTAAAATTGATACTTAAACATACAAACATTCAGATCCCACTGCCCTTTCTACCACTAATTTAAAAGCATCAAAACATCAAAGCATAAAATGGATACAAACCCAAAACCCCATTTCAGAAAAGTTAGATGCTAACAAACAACCACAAAATTCACATTTCAGAAGATACTATAGGCTTATCGTTAAAGCAGAAAATGCGAAAAATAGGTGCAACGGGCTTGGCCAGTGAGACGTCCCTGTGAACCACGAAACCAGATTAGCCGGTTCAATATGTGGATCGGAACTGGTTGGCTAAACCAAAATAATAATAATAATAATAATAATAATAATAATAATAATAATAATAATAATAATAATAACAACACTCTCTTTTCAACACTCTCTCCAACACTCACTTTATTATTGGTTAAAACATGTGTGGGTCCTACCACTTTACGTGGGATCCATTTCCAAAGTGAGGGACACAAATGATTCAACCAATAAAAAAGTGAGTGTTAGAGAGAGTGTTGAAAAGAGAGTGTTCCTAGCACTCCTCAAAATAATAATAATAATAATAATAATAATAATAATAATAATAATAATAATAATAATAATAATAATAATAATAATAATAATAATAACAATAATAATAACATTTTTAGTGATAAATAAAGAATGAAGCATGCATTAAAAATACCTCTCAGAGACTATTAGATTTCTTCTTCATCCACAATAAAGTCGTCCATTTCATCTCCGATAACGGCTTCATCCATTTCATCTCCAATGTCGGCATCCTCTTGAGCAAGATAAGTTCCAGAAAAGAGTATTAGTGAGAACTTAAAGAAATTTGGATTGAAGTGTGTATTACTATATATTACTAGATTATTGACCAAAGTAAAATTTCAAAGTTGAATTGTTAAGACCAAGTTAATTGTAGTTTGGTTTGACTGATAATGTTTGCAGTTAATGATTTGATAACAACATTTTCATATTCTGAACCACATATGATAACAGCATGTATGGCAAGAAATAAGCTTAAAATGAGTATGAATTCAAACAGTCCTTGCATACAGCTTGAAAATGTGGAACTTGCATCAGCAACATTGATAATGAGAAAATACCTTTTCAAAATAAGTTGAAGGTGGAAGAATTACGCCTCCAGCCCCCATCAGTGATTCTGCAATAAATGCAGAAATATGTAAAAAAAATTGAATAACTATAAGTTAGTAATAATGTTGAAGAACCTTTTTTATAGCCAAAGTTTCACCTGTCTCCCAGCTTTTTGCTTTGCCTGCACGGTAAATGAAAAAGAATACAATAAGCATCAGTTTACTTCAAACTGTATCCAATTGCAAGGTGCAAATGAAAGAACAAGGAAGGGACTAACATCGAAAACTATACCAAATTATCCTTGTCCAACAGCACCCTCAGAACATGGAAGGGACTATTCGTATACAATGAGCATCAGTTTGTTTCAAAACATCGAAAATGATTGTCACAAACCAAAAAAAAATTTGTGTATAAAGGAATCCAAACAACAAAAGTTCTCTATTACATGTATTCAAATCAATCAAAACACAATCATTCAGAAGGTTCACCAATCTATACCCGATTCTCTTTCAAGAAAGATCTTCTCACTATATCAGAGCAGAGGTGGGGATGCCGATGCAGGGATGCCGATTTCCATCAGGACCTTTGCTGCAAACTCTATACAATAACAAAAATATTGTTAACATCATAACTACAATACTGAAAGTTTTAAGCTTTAAGTACATGTTTAAACTCATGCTAGTTGTTGCTTTGTAGGAATATAATTTAATCTTACAGAAACAACCTTTATGATAGTCCAACCATGATATGAATTAAATATTTGTGTGTAAGCCTTAGAAACTGCATCTCTCATAGAATTTCCCCTATCAAAACACATATTGGAACTTAATTTACCATAATTGTTAAGTATTACCAAACTAAACAAAATTGTAAAAGGATTAAACAAAAAAGACGATATTATTGAGGTTGACCCAAGAATCAATGTTGGTCCATAAACACTCTCTCCATACAACAAACTTGAAGAATTGTAAGTGAGTCTTTTTTTATGTTTATCCAATTTTCCATGTTCACTTTTTTATTTTTATTTTATTCCTCTGAGACGAGTCTTGGAGCTCACCAACTATAGAACAAATCCCACATTTTATTTTCAAAAGATTTTTTGAATGACTCCCTTGTATTCTTACAGAATTAGTTTCTACATCATGATCAACCATAGATTATAATGGCTTGAAAGACTTTGATGCCTCTGTTATGTCATTGACCTCTTATTAACGTCAAAATCATACCATGATAACCAAATTGAATAAACATATATGATGATGAGTTCACAAGAAAGTAGTTGATTGGTAACCTACCTTGATAAGGTAATCCATCTCAATGAACTTGAAGTGAAAGCCAATGCTGCCACAAAAGGGCATGTGCGGAAAAAAGCTGCAACCTCATAACTTGAGTTGAATATTTACAGATAGCGCAAAAACCCTAGCCCTAAATCCTTACTCCCCTCCCATTGTTTTCGGTATACTTTCTTGGGACGGAAACAAAAGATAAAATTGTCAAGGTTGAAGTTTCCGAAGTTAAAGCTCCACGTGCAAAATGTGAATACGAAATAATCTGATTCTTTCAAGACTATGCAGATAACTTTAGAAAGATATTTCATTTATCTAATAATCTAAGTGAAGGTGACATACTCATGTATAAAGCAAGTTAATCCATAAGAACAGGTACCTATCAAACTTTCTTGGTTTGTAAGGAAAGTGAAATGGAAAAGAAATGTTAAAAAAGCATCTCAAGCCACGAAACACTGCTCATCCAATATGGTATCTTAATATTATTCCTTGAGTGGCAAAGAAATCGGTTAACAATTACTTTGTGTTTGCAGGTTTTGTGGGACAAAAATATCATTAAATTCACCCGACTTTCTCATGCCTTGAACTTATACTTAAAATGTATGAGGGAGTCTATATACGATACGATGTATGAGGGAGTCTACATACGAAGGAAGGAGTACAGTTGAAGGAGGGACATTTTTTCTTGTTTATAAAGACAAAAAAATGAGAAACGATGAGAGCTACTTTTTATTTTATCTTATTACTAAGAAGATCGGAAATACGGGGCAAGTGGAAAAGAGTGGTTAAGAAGGCAGGCGGGAAAGAGCGGTTAACAAATTATTTCAAGACATAGAGCATTGTTCTTTCAAGATTCAGAAACATTAATGTCAATGAAGCAATGAAGGTTTATTCATGTTATTCTTTACCATTAGTAATTTAATGTTACTCCTGTGTAAATACACCGACTAATCATTACCTTTGTCTAATGGTTGGTCAGCGTCTTTACAACACAATGAATAACATTAAGTTACTAAATAGATGATAAGAAATAACACGGACAAACCTTCTTGCTTCATCGACTTTCATGTTTTTAAATCTTGGATGAACAGTGCTCTGGTTGTTTAATAGCTCTTTCTCGCTTGCTTTCTTAATATCACACTAGTTAAGTATTTTCGATATTCTTGGTAATAGGATAAAAAGTAGTTCTCGTCACTTTTCATTTCAATGTGTTTACAAATCAAGAAATTTGGTAGCAGTACTTATTAATCTCATCATTTAGCCTATCAGATAAATGGATTATCTCTTTAAAGCATAATCTTACCTCCGAAAGGAATCAATCATTCCAAATTCAAGCTCACATTTTGCATGTTGAGCCCTAACTTCGCACACTTAAACCTTGACTACTTTAACTTCTGAGAGTTTTTCTTCACACTCACATGAAATCATGTAGAAGATATGGTGACTTTGTTTTTCGTGTGGCTTATGAAGATCCTGAAAACCTTGAGTTGACCATCTCCGTAAGGATGCAGCCCTTTGTGAATCAAGCCCCGAAAAAAATTGTACCGGAGCATATAACCATTTGTGACTTGTTGCTAAGTTAATGTCTAAGGTAGCCTGATTGGTCACATCTACCATCACCTGCTCAACAATCCCAAATGTGTCAACCTGGTTGAGAAAACTCTTTAAAGAGCACACTTTCGATGACAATATTTCCTTTCTCGGCCCCCATAATGACGCAACCATTGCCAATGGGTTCAGTAGAAATGGACCAAGAGAAACAAAAATTTGATAAGTTACAGGATTTATTAGATGATAATGAACAGCATACAACCAAAAACAATATTTACCAAGTGTTGCGAAGTAAGCTGTTTAGAAGAAGTTGTTGGAGAATTTTCATAATGTCGAGGCAAAGATTCATCTCCATACACAATGCTGAGTCTATCCTTTTCAATACAACATCTTCAGGACTTTCTTCAATCATATGTGAAATAGCTGCAGAAGTCTTACCGGGGTTGCAAAAAACAAGACCATGACAACATGATCATGCCATTTTTTACAGCTTAACATTTACCATCACATGTTACCCAGCAAAAAGTAAACATGTATCGATTTTTTTCATTAAATAAATTTACACTAATTCTTGCTAAACCAAAATGTCATTTTTGGGGGAAATAAGACACAATTTATGCAAAAATAAATAAATAAATATGTACTGATAAATTGGAGAGAACAAAATGTAACGGATGAAGGTATCGGGCTTCACAATTGTACGTACGTACGTATGTAAACATAGAAACCAAGATATATATATATATATATATATATATATATATATATATATATATATATATATATATATATATATATATATATATATATATATATATATATATATATATATATATCTTCCTCCAAGCTAAGCCAAAACTAGTTGTGGTTGGCCACTCGAATAATACTTGATAACCTATTCTTGGAGGAGCTCAATAGTAACTTGAATGAGTTTGTCTTCTTCTGCCTTCTGTATAAGGAACTGTTAGGCATCCTCAAATTTAACCAAAGCTTCTCCTACAGCCACTTCACACAAAAAAAACTAACACCGCAGGGTGGTCAACAAAGTGGCTACCGACATGTTTCTTCATGCTAAGCTCACAAGTTATCTCAACTACTGCCTGGAACAAATAGCCAAATGATCAAACAAAGAAGACATTATAATGATTATGACCCAAAGTTGCAAGATACATATCCCATTTAAGTACTTCTTTAGGTGTTTTGTAGTACATAGCACTAGTGAAATTGGAAGCTACCTCCTCTGGTGTTTCCTTTGGATCTTCCAACTCATGCTGTAGAAGAGTGCAGACAAAATAAATCCTTCAGTTTATGGTCAAAACATAATGTAGTTCCTTATTTTGTAATTTCCCACAAATCACACCTAATAAAATATTAATTGCCACTTGAAAACAGAATTGTTAAATCATCAATTTTCCTTATTGAGAGGTCTAGCAGCATACTCACCAGATGATCTCCAGATAATTGGCACAGAACTACACCCAAAACTGGTTGCAACCTCCCACATACCCACCTGACTGAAAATGCTACCCATTGACTTCTGTTTTGGCATTTTGTACTGTCCTTCGTCAAACCCAGCTTCACCTGGTGAGAAATGCAAGTTGAATTTGGAGTCAACATCATCAACCTCCCTCTCTGATTCTGCCTCTTTCAGAGATCTCATAACCGATTAAATCAATTCTAAATGATGAAATAAGACTAAACTTGAATATGCAATTGAATCAATTGTATATTCAGGTTTAGTCTTATTTCATCATTTAGACCGTACAACTCTTCTTCAAACCATTTAATGTATTATTATTTGGAAAACACCCTTCTGGTTCTGAATAAGCAACCACTTCATGTGCACTGTGCAGGTCCTGTAGAGCCAAAAAGTATCTAAAAATGCACAAGGAATCAACTTTAAACGTGCTTTTTATGTTATCAGAAATCAAACCAATAACAAAGTAAAAAACATAAAAATTAATCATAACAGACCTTGTGCCACTTTATGGTAGGTGTCCCATTATTCTTATTCCAAATATCATCACCACCTTGAGGTTGCTCAAGGTCTTTCAATAACCTTAAACACCTCCTTCCAAGAAACTAAGGTGATGTAAGATTTCCATATTAACAAACTTAAATAACAAACAGAAAGTATCCTGCATTGAAATAAAAAATAATACTAACTTATTTATGAAAAGTTCTATGAACCCTAATTGTATTTTAGTATAAAGTATCATAAGTGTAAAAAAAACATAGAATTTTAAATATTTCAAGGGGATAATTAAAAAAAAAATTATAGGGAACCCCCGAATCTCACTTTTATATGGCAAGGGTAAATGTTGATTATCCCAAAAAAAAAAAAAACATTTTTCAATAAACAGTTAGAAGCATTGATAATGAGAAAAATAACTTTTTAAAATAACTTTGGAAGAATTACAACTGATAAACCCTAGCCCTAAATATATCTCACAATTTATGAAGCCTCTTTGTAAATCCAAATTCTTATTTACAAACAGAGTGTCTTCTGTATGTCAATTTTCTAACCTAGATCTTAGCTTCATATTTTCCCATTACATATACAAATAGATTTGGAGGAAAAAAGAATGATAGAAATAAATGAGGAAGAAAAATGCTAGAAGAGAAGAAGAGGAGAAAGAAGGAGGAGCAGAAAAAAGAAGGGAAAAAAAAAAGAAGAAAGGGAATGAGGACTAAAAAAAACGGAATGAGGAAGAACCCATATCTATTTTGCAGGTTGTGTGTGCTTCTTTCTACCCACTTTATCTCTGATTTCAATTTTCAATATGAAAGAAATGAAAAAAGTTTCCCTCTTAACAACCAAAAATGCATGTAAGTGTTATGAGAGAGGGAGTAGTTGTGTTAGTTTTGGTACAACCTGTGAGATTATGACACGTGGTATGATTTTGAGAAAAACTAGTTAAAATATTGTTCAACACAAAAGATAGAGTTGTTGAACACATACATCCGGATTTGGATCCACATTTATATGCTGCGTGAATGGAGCCGTTGGATCATGATAATTTTTGAAAATTTCTTTACCCGTCTCTCTATGGGGTCACCCCCAGTGAAAACTTCAGTTTACCCCTCCTACGGAAATGCATTTCCGAAGTTTTTTTTTTTAATTTTCCCAGACTTCATAAATGCATTTCCGAAAATACCAAATGAGAGATGTTTCCGGAGATGCACTTCCGAAAACACATTTTTTCAGATTTTAGTGTAATTCGGAAGTGCATTTCCGAATTATGCAGAAGTCTGTTTTTTTTATGCTTTTTCTAATAGTCCCGTACGAAAGATATACAAAATCTATAATATATACAAAACGGAAAAACCGAACAAAACAAACGACATATCAATGTAAAATACTAATATAATAAATAAAATTCAAATAATATATACAGACCGAGTCATAGTGTGCGAAATATATAATCCGAATACAAAAAAATAAACCTGGACCCCTACTAGGTATGCCTAACCCTCTCTCCCTGGGACCTCCTCTGCCGCCTGTATGCCGCCGCACGGGCCGCATCAGTGACGATCCTCTCCATCACGGCGACTGCCTCTGGACCGCCCTAATCAACGACACCTCGATCCAACGCGTCCCGCCCAAGCATCTCTATCCGTAGGAAGATCGGCAGAAGATCAATGGCGTGGTCATCCTCGGCCTACTGGTTCTCTAGGATCTCCTCGTGTGCTGGCCTAGGAGCGCCGGGTCTCATCAGAGGATGTGACACCTGATAGAACCATGTGACATACCCCTCCACACTGTGTCAGTCCTGGGTGACCCAAATGCGACGATACTCCTCTGGGACCACATGACGCTCCCAATCCTCAAATATGCCAGTGAGTTGCACTCGGGTCACTGTGTCGGGAGCAGCCTCAAAAGGTGACCTGAGTATCATCTGCACAAATCCAAACTGCCGCATGCACCGCTCAGGGAGATACCGCACCATGGTGTTGGTCCCGCATGCCAACCAGCCAGAATATAACGAGATGCTGTCAAAGGGGACAACATCAGTGTAGTCGTTGAATGACCTCCAACAGATGTCATCGTGCGGTCGAGGTACCCACGATATGGTCTCACTGCATTGTTCCCCCTCTAGAGAACATATCGGGAGGCCCTGGGCATGTCGTCCTCGTACGCAGAATCAACGCGGAAGCCGTGGATGCGGGGGAAGTAGGAGATGATCCAGCTCTGAAACACAAACATGATAATGTATTAAAAATAAATACGAAACATAAATAAATGTGAAACAATTAAAATGAAACATACCGTAAGTAGTGTGCAGGATCCGGTCAACTGCCTAGTCCTCCAGTTGGAGGCCTCATTCAGCTTCTGGTATAGGTATGCCAGAACAGTTGACCCCTAGTTCCACTGGTGAACGGTTGTCAAGTCCATGAAATAGCGGAGGTAGGTCACGTCGACGTACCTTGCACTCTTGTCCACAAAGAGTGCAACGCCTACCACAAACATGTACCAGCTCTAGAGAGCGCATCGACGGTGATACTCCACAAATAGGGCGTCATTCGCCTCCTCGGATTCGGCCGCCGACACCAAGTGGTGCTCGAAATAAAGTTTCAGCGTGGTGAACCTAAGATGAGGCCCACATGTCGTCTGGCACTCAAACTCAGCAACTTCAGGCTCAATACCCAAATAAAGTGTCATCCACTCACTGGCTTCGATCCTCTGGATCCGGGAGTGATCCAGCAGCACCCCCCTAATCGGCAAATGGAGAAGACACTGCACATCGTGCAAGGTGATCGTCATCTCCCCAACCGGTAAGTGGAAGAAAGACGTCTCCATGTGCCACCTCTCCACAAAGGCACCCTGCATGCCGTGGCTGATGGTGGTATACCCCGTCATGCACAGCCCACTAAGCCCTGAAGCTCTCACCGCGTCGTTAAACCACTCAGCATTCAATTTAAAGAGACTGAACACCTTCCGGGAGTGGTTCACCATTTTCAAAGTCTCTCTCTCTTGTTACAACAAAAACAAATAAAAAACAATGTTAATTAGACCGTTAAGAGAATGTTGAATAAACGACTAAATTAAAAACGGTTAAATAATAAAGTCGGGCAAATTATAAAAAATACCTCTCCCCCAGATACACCGAGCGACGTGCTCGTGGTAGGTAATCAGCAAGGTCGTGTCACTAGGCCCTCCTGGGTAGCCACCCTCCTGCTCCTCCTCCTCCCCGTGTGGAGGGTCAACATCTGGTACCTCCTCCGCCTCGTGGTATGTAACTGCCTCCTCCTCCTCCTCTCGCTGGCGGGAAGAAGATACCCGAGCCAAACGAATCCTCCTCGAACCAGATGCAGAAGTACCCTCGTCCATCTGCACGGGAACTCGCACACGTCCCCGTCCCTGCCCCCGTCTCTGCGTCGACGCCAGCTGCGCCGTTCGTTCGGGTCTAGCCGACGCAGTCTGGGTCTCTATCCTGTCTGATGTGTGTTGGGTTGCCTGCCATGTTACTGAAAACAATTGAAATCAATAAGAATGCGAAACAATTGAAATAACAAAAAAAATCAATTATGGACCACTTCGGAAGTTCATTTCTGAAACTGGAAATGGAGGTGTTTTCGGAAATGAACTTCCGAAACACCCCTGCGAAGCAATTTTCTGCAACTTCCATGGCAGACCCCAAAATCCATCTTCAAAACTAATTTTAATCAATCTAAACAACCTAAATAGCAGTATCAACCTACCCCAATATAATTTTCTTAAGTTCTAAACACCCTAATAGAGATATGAATAATGGATCTAAAAATTGAAAAAAATCGATAAACTTACCACTAATAGAGATTGAGATGATTAAGGTTGAGATTGGAAGAAGATTTTGGCAATCTCTGATAGTTCACACACTTGCTTTTGCAGAAATTTTGAATAGAGGAAGTTTGGAAGAAGATTTAGGGTAAAATGAATGGGGGAGGGGGCTGTTTTGCTTATTCTGCAAAACGCGCAGTATTTCGGAAATGCACTTCCGAAATGGTGTTGAAATAAGACAAATTTTGAAGAAAAAAAAGGCGCTTTCGATCTCCGAAAACACCATTTTCTTGCATTTCCGAAATGCATTTCCGAAACAGGGGATATTTTGGTAAATTCATCAGAGGTGACCAAGAAAGTAGGGAGGTGGGTAAAGAAATTTCCTAATTTTTTCTCTTTTCTACTTAGCAGTATTTTTTTTCAACCATTAGATTTATAGTAGGATGGATGGATGATTGCAAAAAGTAGGAGATTATCCATTCTCCATGCATTCATATTTAACAATGATTAATTTGTACGTTTAATAAGAAATAGAGTGAAGGTCCATTTTAGAAAGTCAGATTATTCTCTGGAAAAAAAATATTCTCTATTAAATCCCTTACAAAATTCATGTTAGTCTTTCTGCTAATATTATTTCAAATGGGTTTTTTTCTTACTTTTGAACCGTGACTGGATTGTCAATGAAGACTCGTTTTAGTCCCTCACAAACTAAGAAAAAAATTCTCTATTTAATCCCCATGTTAGTCTTTCTTTTAATATTTTTTTCAAATGATTTTTTTTTCCTATTTTTAAATCGTGACTTAACTTGACAAGATAGACCTGCTTTCAGAAATAGAGTACGGGTCAGAGGTTAAGTTCCTTTGCACATGGTCTTCAGAGTCTGAGTTTTCACCCGAAACAAGGTTACCTAGTATACCTAATTGTTCATTAAATACTTTATTATCATCAAAACCTAAGGAATATGATATAAACCAATTTTTTCCAACATATCATGTGTATTATTTTTGCCACAAGTATTATTTATAAAAGTAAGAAATTAGCCTAAATCACCCCAGCAACAGAACTAAACCTTCCAAATAGATCATTAACAACAGAAACAATAACAACACCTAATAAACAAGAATACATAACAAGAAAAACCGTAGTCACCCACCCATAAGCTTGATAATAAACCCAACAGAAAAAAAACAGTATTGCGATGATTTATCTACAATCCCTTCACAAAAAATTTCAAATCCACAATTATAAAATAGGAGTCCAGTCACAGTTTAAAAATAGGAATAAATAGTTTAAAAAAAAAGTATTAATAGATGATTCTGGATATTCCAAAAGTCAATCCAAACATGTTATATCTAAATTATTTCAACATTTTTAGATAATTTAAATCTCTATTTTTAAATGATATTGAAGAATTTATTATTAATAAAGTATTGATAATGGATAGAAAATATATATATTACTAACGACTTTACTTGTATATTGGCTTACTACACAAGTCATTACAAAACTAATATTTCTTTTATAATTTAAGATAAGCAATAAAAAAAAAAAAGATAAGCAATACGAAATTAATATTTCTTGTATAAATTATTGTCTCTTTTGGTCTCATTTGCTTTCTATTTGTCTCCAATTTGCGCAATTGTGAAAAAGACATGTACTAATCTTAAGACTTTATAAGATTAAACTTGCATTATAAACTAAAGAAAAGGTATAAGGCTTTAAAATGAGACAATGCTAATTTTTATGAAATAATGTCAAAACATAAATGAAAAACCTTTGATCGTGAATAACTATTTTGATTTGACCTTGTCCATTTGTAACTACAATTCAACAATGAATTATTCTTAGATAAATTTTCCAAACATCGTTGCCAATTTTCCAACTACCCTAAGTTTTTCCAGACATGGAGTTTTAGTGAGTAACAAATATGTAGAAATCCTAATGACATATTTCTTCATGCAAGCTTTGGTAGAAATCCTAATGTAAACAAAAGCACCTATTATAAATAACAAATACGTAGTTACAATCACACTACAATCAAGCTGAAATACTGTAAAAGAAATCAATAGGAAATGGGGAAACCTTTGATTGAATGTAAAGATCAATCTCTGATGAACAGAGGGATTGATTACAAGATGTGAAAATGAAAGAATTCAGAGGGAGAAAGTAATTGAACTCAACAATTCATATACCTAGAAAATGATCCCTAATTCTCTATAAGAAGATTCAAGATGTCACGAATTCCTTCAGTGTGGTGTTGGTCTTGCGAATTTTGTTGCTTTTACGCACTCCCTGTAAACCCGGTTGCATTACAACAGCATTTCTCTCACGTATTTCTTGTGGGTCCCTCAGCTCTGCTGACTCAGCACCTTCTAGCCCCTTATTTTTTATTTTCCTCATTACAATACCACCCCCTTTAAAGGCAACCTTGTCCTCAAGGTTGAAAGTTGGGAAATTGACTTGTATATCCTCCAGTACTTCCCATGTAGCCTCTTCAGTAGTCATATTAGTCCATTGGATAAGAACTTGTGATATCTTCCTTTCCCCTTGTTGTATCACGCGTGCATCTAGGACTGCAGGTTGTAGTATAATAGGCCCCATCTCTGTCATGGTTAAAGGTAAGGGCATGTACTGTTCAGTGGTCCCTCCCTTGAAGGGTTTTAATTGTGACACATGAAAGACTGAATGAATTTTAGCTTCCTTTGGTAATTGTAATTTATAAGCTACTGCTCCCACCTTACCTATTATCATGAAAGGCCCAAAAAAACGCATTCCAAGCTTTTGGTTTTTTCTTAAAGCAGCAGATTGCTGTCTATAAGGCTGCAACCTTACTAGTACCAACTCTCCCACCTTGAACTCTATGTCTCTTCTTTTCTTATCTGCTTGGTTCTTCATGTATACTTGAGCCTTTTCCAAATTGATTTTCAGTTGTTGTAAAATGTTGTCCCTTTCTATCAATTGTTCTTGTACTGATATGGGGTCCGTAGACTGATGTCTATAACGAGTAACAGAGGGAGGGTCTCTCCCATATAATGCCTTAAATGGAGTCATGCCAATACTTGTATGGTGAGCTGTGTTATACCAATATTCAGCCCAAGTTAGAGCCTTATACCATGCCTTAGGATTCTCAAAAGTAAAGCATCTTAAAAACATCTCTAAACATTTATTTAGCACTTCAGATTGCCCATCTGACTGTGGATGATATGCTGAGCTCATTGCCAGTGTTGTACCTTGTAGTTCAAATAGCCTTTTCCAGAAATTACTAGTAAACACCTTGTCTCTATCAGAAACAATGGACTTTGGTATGCCATGTAGTTTTGCTATTTGACTGAAGAATGCCTCTGCAACAATCTTGCTACTATAATCACTTTTTAGTGGAATAAAGTGAGCATATTTGGTCAGCCTATCAATAACCACCATGATAGTGGTATACCCAGCTGAAGGTGGTAATCCTGTGATGAAGTCCATGGCAATATCTTCCCAAACCTGAGTTGGAATGGGTAAGGGTTGTAGCAACCCAGCAGGTAAACTATGAGAAGTTTTGGCTTGCTGGCATATGACACATTTTTGCACAAATTCTTCAATATTTTTTTTTCATGTTGTGCCAAAAATATTGATAAGTCACCCTCGCCATGGTTCTAGCATTTCCTGAATGTCCTCCAATAGGAGAGCTATGGTTTTCCTTTAAAATCTTTTGGATCAATTCAGAATTTTCAGGAATCACTAGTCTATCTTTCCAGTACAGTAACCCATCTTTAGTGGTGTAATGAGGCTTCATTTGGGGTTGCTTAGTACACAACGCTATCAGTTCTTGCATCTTACCATTCTTCTGAACTTCTTCCAATAATTGTTGCATGAATTGTGTTTTGGGCTCTGACCACGACAACATAAACATTCGGGACAATGAATCTGCAGCAATGTTATCTTTTCCCGGCTTGTATTCAATCACAAAATCATATCCCAAAAACTTGTGCAGCCATTGTTGTTGTTCAGGTGTTTGTAAGCTCTGATCCAACAAGCTTTTCAGACTTTTTTGATCTGTCCTGATGGTGAATCTACTACCCAGCAAGTAGTGTCTAAACTTCGCTATAGCTTCAGACATAGCCAACATTTCTCTGAAATAGGCTGACTTCTTTTGATTTCTTGGCGCTAATTTCTTTGAAAAAAACGCTATGGGATGGCCCTTTTGGTGGAGGACTGCACCTATTCCAATCCCTGATGCATCTGTCTCCAAAATGAAGGGTTGTTCAAAATTTGGCAGCGCTAGAACAGGGGCAGAAGTGACAGCCTGTTGCAATTCCTCAAAAGCTGTTTGTGTTGTCTCATTCCAACAAAAGGAGTCCTTCCTTAACAAGTCAGTTAAAGGTGCTGCTATCTTAGCATAAGACTTAATAAATCTTCTATAATACCCTGTCAAACCTAGAAACCCTCTTAATTGTTTCAGGTTAGTAGGTTTTGGCCACTTAAGAACTGCTTGTACTTTTGTTTGTTCCATCGTTACACCTTTTCCCGATACCACATGTCCCAAATACTCTATTTCTTCCACTCCAAAAGCACATTTAGACAGTTTTACATACAACACATTCTGTTGTAATATTTGTAACACCGATTCCAAGTGAATGAGGTGATCCTTCCAAGTAGCTCTATATACTAGTATATCATCAAAAAAATACTAATACATACTTTCTCAAGGCTTGTTGAAAAATCTCGTTCATAAGAGATTGGAAGGTTGCTGGTGCATTAGTGAGTCCGAATGGCATCACTAGCCATTCATAGTGACCATGGTGAGTTCTAAAAGCAGTCTTGTACCTGTCTTCTGGGTGGACCAAAATCTGATGGTACCCCGATCGCAAATCCAGCTTTGAAAAGTACTTAGCACCAAATAACTCATCTAATAGTTCATCCACAGTAGGCATCGGAAAACTGTCTTTCACAGTTATAGCATTCAAGGCTCTATAGTCTGTACAAAATCTCCAACTTCCGTCCTTCTTCTTCACTAGCACAATGGGGGACGAAAAAGGGCTGTTACTGGCCTGTATTATACCCTGATCCAGCATCTCCAGAACCATTTTCTCAATTTGTTCTTTCTGACTGTGGGGGTATCTGTAAGGTTTAACCTTGACAGGATTTGAGCCTTCTTTAAGGGGAATGGCATGGTTGTGTAGTCTTTGAGGTGGCAAACCTTCTGGGGTACTAAAAATGTTTCGGTAATTGTATAAAATCATGGCAATTTCTGGTGTCATATCAGCTGGTATTTCGCCCCATATATCTGCCTTTGATGTTGACTGAACCCTTTCCACTGTGAACACCTCATCAATACTATTGGTATTTTGCATCCTCCTGAGTTGATGCAATTGTGCTGGGCCTGGTACTATGTTTGTGTCACCCTGTAGAGTTATAAAATTCCCTTCATGAAAAAATTTCAAAGTCAGTGCTGAGTAATCTGCCACATGGGGCCCTAATGTGGCTAACCAAGCCGTTCCCAATATCACATCTGCACCCGCAACTGGTAGTAAGTATGCAGTAATCAACATTTCATGGTTTTGAATTACTACTGGGAGTTTGGCAACTACTCCCTCTGCTGTCATGGTTTGTCCATTCCCCACCAGCACCTTGAAACATGGAGCTGGTTCCACAGGTAGCTTCAAAAAATGAGCAATTCTTGGTTGCACAAAATTGTCAGAGCTTCCCCCATCAATGAGTATTTGCACCTGCAACTTACCGATTTTTCCCTGAAATCTCATTGTCCCTAAACTGTTGGCTCCTTTCATGGCATTTAAAGATAAATGGTGGTCTGTGTGGGGTTGAGGTAAGGTTGTTTGATTTTGGTCAGGTGGTTCAGATTCCATCTCCTCAGTTTCCGGTTCTTCTTCATATTGCAACAACATCAATTGTCGATTGGGACATTTGTGGTTAAAAGAGAATTTGTCATCACACCAATAACAAAGGCCTTTGTCTCTTCTCAATTGCATCTCTGCTGGTGAAATTCTTTTGATGTTCGGATTCTTTTGGTGAGGGTTCATAGGTCTAGTGGGTGGTGTATGGAGTATTGGTGTTGTGTTTTTTTGGGTATTTTCTGGTTTATTTGAATTGAAGGTTGCTCTGGAATTTGCAGGGTTATATTGATATTGGTTGGCTTTTTGTGGTTTACTGTTTGTGTTGTACTTTTCCTCATAAACTTTTGCTAGGGACACAGCCTTGACAATAGAGATGGGAGTATGAATCAACACATCGCGTCGGATCTCAGAGTTAAGGCCACTGATGAAACAATCTATTAACGCATCGTTACTGATACCATAAACCCTGTTAGCTAGAGATGTGAATTTGAGATAATAATTAGCAACAATACTCGTTTGGCTCAACTTAAACAGTGTTGCACGAGGACAATCATACACCGAAGGGCCAAAATCTAGCTCTAAAGCACGGGTAAGTTCATTCCATGAGTGAAATGGGTTCGATCGCTGAACCATTTGAAACCATGGTATAACATCTTTGTCAAAATGCACCGATGAAATGGTTAAACGATCGTGATCCGGTGTATCGTAATAATCAAAAAATTGCTCAGCTCTAAAAATCCATTCCAGAACATTATTACCATCAAATCTGGGAAATTCGAGCTTAACATTTCTCACCTGAAATGGTTGTTTGTTTGTGAGTCCAGCACCATGGGAAGACTTGGATGGTGTTTGTTGAATGAGTATATCAAGCGCCGCATGGATCTATTCGAATCTGCTATCTGCACTTGTTTGGATCTGTTCCATCTTCTCGAATCTTGCTGCATTCGCGAGCTCCATCCGTTCCAATCTTTCATAGAGATCCTCTTGCAGTTGTTTCAGAGCTTCTGCGTTGCGCTTGCCTTCTGCACTCATCTCCTTCAAATCTGCCATGGTGAGATGAAAGCACCAATGAAATACTGTAAAAGAAATCAATAGGAAATGGGGAAACCATTATTGAATGTAAAGATCAATCTCTGATGAACAGAGGGATTGATTACAAGATGTGAAAATGAAAGAATTCAGAGGGAGAAAGTAATTGAACTCAACAATTCACATACCTAGAAAATGATCCCTAATTCTCTATAAGAAGATTCAAGATGTCACGAATTCCTTCAGTGTGGTGTTGGTCTTGCGAATTCTGTTGCTTTTACGCACTCCCTGTAAACCCGGTTGCATTACAACAGCATTTCTCTCACGTATTTCTTGTGGGTCCCTCAGCTCTGCTGACTCAGCACCTTCTAGCCCCTTATTTTTTATTTTCCTCATTACACAAGCACTCAAGTATAAAAAACCATGTGACTTTCCAACCTCTAGAAAAAGGCCAGCCACATCTACCTAGGAAAATTAGTCACACATATCAAATGATGTTAGATCGATCACTAAACATCATCAAACTATATGTATCTAATTGAAACTATTAAAATTAAGATCAGTATCATGTAATAAGCTAAAGTCCACTTTTCCATTGGCAACTGTGGTGGAATTGAGAAGAACACAATCATTTAAGGAAAAAGTACAACATTTGAAGGAAAAAATTTGCATCATCGTTCAATCACAATACATTATTAAAACTGTTCTACTAAACAATCTGCTAAACTATTCTTGGAGTTAATGCACAATTCTTGGTAAATTTTATAATGTAAGCTTCAAAACAAAAGTATAATCACTGTTAAAACATTAACTTAAGTAAAATTTCAAACCTTTTTAGCAACAACGATAGTGAAAAAACACTGAAATAAACAGGAGAGGTAATCAATGACACCTGCTTAAACATGTGGGGGCCTAAAATGCAACTACATTTTAACTGGCATTCACATAGTCCATTGTTAAAAGGCATCCACAAATTTGTTTTGTCACTATTGGACATGCCTCAAGATCTTCTACCGTGCTTCTGCAGCCCTGCTAGTAATACATAACGGTTAGTTACTCTATACATCAATTACTAATAATAACCCAACAATTTATTATATTATAAATGATATTTAGTTTGTAATGGAAATACGACTATTTTTTTGAAATATTTGAAGTAAAAAATTACCTTCAAGATCAGTTTCTAATAAGATTTTAAATCTTTGTTTTCATGTGTGTATATCTTAAATTCAACATTGTTCTATATACAAAAGAAATATAGTTGAAGGTTGAAAGAATCCAGGCTAGAATCGAAAAGACATTTATAATTGAAAACCTCCATTTGTTTTCTCTATACTTTCTGTCTTGTGATAGAGACTTGCCATTTCATTTTCATTATTGATTAAGTTATGGAAATATATGTTGATCTTGTCTACTCATTGAACAACAATACTAACTCATTCAAAGTTGAAAACATGTATGACATCATAACATTTTAAGGGTTAAAAAGGGCAAGTGTCTTAAGCACATCATAGTTTATTGATTTTCCATCTTAAGATTGTCTAAAACATATGTTAAGTCAATATAAATGTTTCAAGACAATCCTTAAAGATAAAAACAATAAGCTATAATGTGCTTCGGATACCGTCCTTTTTTAACTCTACAGATGTTTTTTTTATTTGTGATGACTTAAAATTTGGATGATTAACTATTGTTGTTAAAAGAGTAATCAAGGTATGAATGTGTCTTTCCATTATCCAATCAATAACAAATAGAAAAGGGTAGATCTTATCCCAAGAAAATATAAAAAAAAACAAGGAGAGAAGAGTATATTACTTCGTCTAAATTTAAAAGTTTTGGTTTCAACTATAAAGGTCTTTCCGATTTTATAGCGGCTGGATTCTTCCCGCCTACAACTATACTCCTTTCTATATAGACTCCCGTGTACATTTTAAGTATAAGTTCAATGCATGAAGGATCTGACCCGGTATCTTTTTCCCACAAAACCCGCAAAGACAAAGGTAATTATTATCCCTTACATGATGATGAGTAACATACAACCAAAAACAATATTTACCACGCTTTTTCATATTTATTATCAACATTAACACACAACATTAAGAGAAGGTAACTGCTGATAATAATATAACAATTTCCCACTAATTCCCTAATAATATAATAATTGCCACTTGAAAACATAACTGTGAAACCATTAATTTTCCTTATCGAGAGATCTAGCAGCATAGTCACCAGATCAGCTCCAGATAGACATAATTCGATTTGCACAGAACTACACCCAAACCTGCTTGCAACTCCCACAGACCCACCTTACTGAAATTGCTATCCATGGGCTCTGTTTTTGCAATTTCATCTCTGATAATGGCTTCATCCATTTCATCTCCAATGTCGGCATCCTCTTGAGCAAGATAAGTTCCTGAAAAGGGTATTAGTGAGAACTTAAAGAAATTTGGATTGAAGTGTGTATTACTATATAATATATATATATATATATATATATATATATATATATATATATATATATATATATATATATATATATATATATATATATATATATATATATATATATATATATATATATATATATATATATATATATATATTACTAGATTATTGACCAAAGCAAAATTTCAAAGTTGAATTGCTAAGACCAAGGTAATCGTAGTTTGGTTTGACTGATAATGTTTGCAGTTACTGGTTTGATAACAACTATTTCATATTCCGAACCACATGTGATAACAACATGTATGGCAAGAAATAAGCTTAGAATGAGTATGAATTCAAACTGTCCTTGCATACAGCTTGAAAAACCTTACATTGATTCTGCAATAAATGCAGAAATATGTAAAAAAAATTGAATATAAGTTAGTAATAATGTTGAAGAACCTTTTTTATAGCCAAAGTTTCATCTGTCACCAAGCATTTTGCTTGCACGCTAAATGAAAAAGAATACAATAAGCATCAGTTTACTTCAAACTGTATCCAATTAAAAGGTGCAAATGAAAGAAACATGGAAGGGACTAACCAAAAACTATACCAAATGATTCTTGTCCAACAGCACGCTCAGAACATGGAAGGGACTAACCTTGATTCGTATACAATGAGCATCAGTTTGTTTCAAAACATCAAAAATGATTGTCACAAACCAAAAAAATTATTGTGTATAAAAGATTCCAAACAACAAAAGTTCTCTATTACATGTATTCAAATCAATCAAAACACAATCATTCAGAAGGTTCGCCAATATATACCCAATTCTCTTTCAAGAAAGATCTTCTCAATATATCGGAGCAGAGGTGGGGATGCCGATATATAAGTTTCCATCAGGACCTTTGTTGCAAACTCTGTAGCAATAACAAAAATATTGTTAACATCATACCTACAATAATGAAAGTTTTAAGCTTTAAGTACATGTTTAAACTCATGCTAGTTGTTGCATTGTAGGAATTTAAACATGAGTTTAAACATTCATAAGTTTAAACATGTATCTCTCATAGAAACTGCATTGAGGAATAATAATTTTTAATATTTGTATGTAACCCTTAGAAACTGCATCTCTCGTAGAATTTCCCCTATTAAAACACAGATTGGAACTTAATTTACCATAATTGTTAAGTATTAGCAAACTAAACAAAATTGTAAAAGGATTAAACAAAAAACACGATATTATTGAGGTGGTTGACCCGAGAATCAATGTTGGTTCATAAACACTCTCCATACAACCAACTTTGCACTAAATATTGAAGAATTGTAAGTGAGATTTTTTTTATGTTATCCAATTTTCCATGTTCACTTTTTTTTTTTTTATTCCTTTCGGACGAGTCTTGGAGCTCACCAAATATAGAACAAATCTCACGTTCAAAGGTTTAGGGTTTAGGGTTTAGGGTTTAGGGTTTAGGGTTTAGGGTTTAGGGTTTAGAATTAGAGCTCTTGTTCTTATGAAATATGAGTTTTTTTTTGTTTGTTTAATAATTGTTATTTAGCACTGGTGTTAAAAAAGTCAATTAAGGGTGATAGTGACATGCTTTGGATCTCATCTACCAAAATATCAAAAACATGCATCAAATTAAACATTGATAGTACACAGAAAATGGTTATGAAGCAAATGAATAGGATGTACATACTCTGAGTAGAAGTTGTTCAAATAGCACCTTGAGTAATTCAAGTCCACATTTTATTTTCAAAAGCTTTTGGAATGACTCCCTTGTATTCTTACAGAATTAGTTTCTACATCATGATCAACCATAGATTGTAATGCCTTGAAAGACTTTGATGCTTCTTTTATGTCATTGACCTCTTATTAACTATGAAGCACAGACTCCGACACGGACACCGGGACACGACACGACACGGACACTCTGACACTGATAATGTTGAAAACATAGGACACCGACACCGCTACATATAAGCTAATATTTGAGTTTCATTTATCCATATATTGATCAAAATTAATGTCTGAAATTCTTTATTGATAACATTGTTTCAATACATGTTTAACTCTTTTAGATGTGTGTGAGATTTGTCCAAAAAATATATAAATGTGATTTGAAAAAAGAAATAAAACAAATTTTTGTTTGAAATATTTGTCTGAGTTGTCGGAAATATGTGGTATGAGTGTCATACGAGTGTCGGACACTGATTAAAAGAGTGTCGGAACAAAGAAAAAAACCATTTTTTAGGAGACACTTGTCTGACTTTTCCGACACTTGTTTGACTTTTCCGACACGTGTCGTACGGGTGTCATACAAGTGTCGGACACCGACGCGTGTCGGACACCGCGACACGCCTACTCCTAGAGGTGTCCGTGTTTCATAGCTTATTAACGTCAAAACCATACCATGATAACCAAATTGAATAAACATATATGATGATGAGTTCACAACAAAGTAGTTGATTGGTAACCTACCTTGATAAGGTAATCCATCTCAATGGACTTGAAGTGAAAGCCAATGCTGCCACAAAAGGGCATGTGCGGGAAAAAGCTGCAACCTCATAAGTTGAGTTGAATATTTACAGATAGCGCAAAAACCCTAGTCCTAAATCCTTACTCCCCTCCCATTGTTTTCGGTATACTTTCTTGGGACGGAAACAGAAGATAAATTTGCCAAGATTAAAGTTTCCGAAGTTAGAGCCCTAATTCCTTACTCCCCTCCCATTGTTTTTGGTATACTTTCTTGGGACAGAAACAGAAGATAAAATTGCCAAGGTTAAAGTTTCCGAAGTTAGAGCTCCACATGCAAAATGTGAATACGGAATAATCAGATTCTTTCGAGACTATGCAGATAACTTTAGAGAAATATTTCATTTATCTAATAATCTAAGTGAAGGTGACATACTCACGTATAAAGTAAGTTAATCAATAAGAACAGGTACCTATCAAACTTTCTTGGTTTGTAAGGAAAGTGAAATGGAAATGAAATGTTAAAAAAGCATCTCAAGCCACGAAACACTGCTCATCCAATATGGTATCTTAATATTATTCCTTGAGTGGTAAAGAAATCGGTTAACAATTACTTTGTGTTTGGAGGTTTTGTGGGACAAAAATATCATTAAATTCACCCGACTTTCTCATGCCTTGAACTTATACTTAAAATGTACGAGGGAGTCTATATACGATGTATGAGGGAGTCTCTATACGAAAGAGTACAGTTGAAGGCGGGACAATTTTTTGTTTATAAAGACAATAAAATGAGAAACGATGAGAGCTATTTTTTTATCTTATTACTAAAAAGATCAGAAATACGTGGCAAGTGGGAAAGAATGGTTAAGAAAGCAAGAGGAAAGAGCTGTTAACAAATCATTTCAAGACATAGAGCATTGATCTTCCAAAATTCAGAAACATTAATGCCAATGAAGCAACGAAGGTTTATTCATGTTATTCCTTACCATTAGTAACTTAATGTTACTTCTTATCTGTCTAAATACACCGACTAATCATTACCTTTGTCTAATGGTTGGTCAGCGTCTTTACAACACATAGAATAACATTAAGTTACTAAATAGATGCTAAGGAATAACACGAACAAACCTTCTAGCTTCATCGACCTTCATGTTTCTAAATCTTGGATGAGAAATTCTCTGCTTGAAATGCTTTCTTAATAGCTCTTTCTCACTTGTTTTCTTAATATCGCACTTGTTAAGTATTTTTGATATTCTTGGTAATAGGATAAAAAGTAGTTCTCGTCACTTCTCATTTCGACGTGTTTACAAATCAAGAAATTTTGGTAGCAGTACTTATTGATCTCTTCATTTAGCCTATCAGATAAATGGATTATCTCTTAAAAGCATAATCTTATCTCCGAAAGGAATCTGTCATTCCAAATTCAAGCTCACATTATGTGAGCCCTAACTTCGCCCACTTTAACCTTGATTACTTTAACTTTTGGGAGTTTTTCTTCAATCTCACATGAAATCATGTAGAAGATATGGCGACTTCGTTCTTCGTGTGGCTTATGAAGATCCTGAAAACCTTGAGTTGACGATCTTCATAAGGATGCAGCCTTTTGTGAATCAAGCCCCGAAATAAATTGTAACGAAGCATATAACCATTTGTGACTTGTTGCTAAATTAATGTCTAAGGCAGCCTGATTGGTCACATCTACCATCACCTGCTCAACAATCCCAAATGTGTCAACCTGGTTGAGAAAACTCTCTAAAGAGCACACTTTCCATGACAATATTTCCTTTCTCAGCCCACATAATGACGCAACCATTGCCAATGGGTTCGGTAGAAATGGACCAAGAGAAACATTTCACCTCACTCTACCTGTCAAAGCAACAAAAATATGATAAGTTACAGGATTTATTAGATGATCATGAACAGCCTACAACCAAAAACAATATTTACCAAGTGTTGCGAAGTAAGCTGTTTAGAAGAAGTTGGAGAATTTTCATAGATTCAGTCTATCCTTTTCATGTACAACATCTTTAGGATTTTCTTCAATCATATGTGAAATAGTTGCAGAAGTCTTACCGGGATTGCAAAAAACAAGACACATTGTATGCAAAAAAATAATGATAAATCTGACTCATGACACCATGACCATGCCATTTTTTACCGCTTAACATTTACCATCATATGTTATCCAGCAAAAAGTAAACATGTATTGATTTTTTTTCATCAAATAAAATTACACTAATTCTTCTAAACCAAAAAGTCATTTTCGGGGGAAATTTGAATAATGAGTTTGTCTTCTTCTGCCTTCTGGAACTATTAGGCATCCTCAAATTTAACTAAAGAGTTTGTCTTTCAATAACCTTAAACACTCCTACTTCCAAGAAACTAAGGTGATGTAAGATTTCCATATTATAACAAGCTTAAATAAGAAACAGAAAGTATCCTGCATTGATATAAAAATAAAACTAACTTGTTCATGAAAAGTTCTATCAACCTTAATTGTATTTATAGTATAAAGTATCATCCTTTTTAAGTTCTAAGGTGAAGTTTCCTCTTTGTTGGATCCAAACACTTATTTAGAAACGAGTGACTTTTCTATATCAATTTTCTAACCTAGATCTCAGCTTCATATGTTCCCATTACATATACAAATAGATTTGGAGAAAAAAGAATGATAGAAATAAATGAGGAAGAAAAATGCTAGAAGAGAAGAAAGGGAATGAGGACGAAAAAAAAAAGGAAAAAGGAGAAGAAACGGAATGAGGAAGAACAGGGGATTGGCTTCTTTCTACCCACTCCACTTTATCTCTTATTTCAATTTTCAATATTAAAGAAATGAAAAAAGTTTCCCTCCAACAACCAAAAATGCAAGTGTTATGAGAGAGGGAGTAGTTGTGTTAGTTTTGGTACAACCTGTGAGATTATGACACGTGGTAACATGAGTTTTGAGTGAAACGAGTTAAAATATTGTTCAACACAAAAGATAAAGTTGTTGAACACATACATCCATTTAAATATTATTTAATTAAGGTCATATTAAACCAAAAATAAGATTTGATCAAATATTATAAAAATATATATATATTTTTCTTGCATGTTTATAAATGATCTATCTATAGGAAATAAAAAGTTATTAAATAATGAATAAATATATTTTTAACTATTTTAAGAATATTAAATATGTAATAATTTGAAATTAAAAAATATCATATTAATAGAATTAAGTTATATCTGTGAATATATAAAAATAAAGAAAATAATTCAATATATATATATATATATATATATATATATATATATATATATATATATATATATATATATATATATATATATATATATATATATCGGGTTAGCATTTTCAAACAAATTCATATATAACATCTCTCGCGCGTTTCTTAAATTATAGGCATGTAATATTATCAGCAATGTATTTTCTGCGCAGTTGAATAATTAAATGACTCCCACATACAAATATTACATAATTGTTTTATTAAATTTAAAATTTCGATGTTGAAAATAGTATTTTACTAAGATGATAATTTTTTATTTTTTATAACATCAAATTAAAATAATTATAACGGGAACGTGAAGCGACTGTTCAAAATATTGAATATAAACAGGACTGTCAAACTATTGATAAAATATTGAACATTAATGGAAACATAAAGTTATTGATTAAAATATTTATTTTTTTCACGGGTACCAAATATTTTTCTTTACATTCAATTATTAATTTTTTCACGGGTACCAGACATTTTTCTATACATTTAATTATTATTTTTTCACGGGTATCAGACATTTTTCTATATATTTAATTATTATTTTTTCACGGGTACCAGACATTTTCTATACATTTAATTATTATTTTTTCACGGGTATCAAACATTTTTCTATTAAAAAATATACATCTAAAACAAATGCGCGTTCCGTACCAGAACCCGTGCAAATGCACGAGTTTGTTTCTAGTTTAAATTTATAATACATTACAAAGCAAACGCGTGGATGTGTAGAGATTTTAGAAATCATGTCTAGAGTGTTATGTCATGAGTTCAATTTAAATAAAGTTTTTTTTGAGAATTCAGTTGTTTTATTTCTACAATAAAATTGGCTATAAAGATTTCAAGCTTGTTTTAAAATTATAAATTAATCTATAAATTATTTAAAATCATTTTTTAGAAATTTAGTATTCTATAATAAATAACGTACAATTTATTATAATTTTTTAATATTTTTTAAAAAAAAATAAAATTTAAAATATCACTTAAATTTAGTGTTATTTTAAATATATATTTTTTTATAATAGATTATCTTTTAGATATATCATTTTTTTAAAATTATGGTATTTTGATTATATTAAAAATTTTAATAATAAATATTTAAATAATTAGATGTTAAAACTATTTTTAAAAAATTCTCATAAAATTATTAAATATTTTAAGATATGTTAGAACTTTTGTGTCCGACAAATATCTAAGACTTAAGAATTAGAATTGGAAATCTGATTCATCCTATAATTAAAAGATGTAAGTGATTCAATCACAAGAAAAAAAATCTAAGAAAGAATAAGTCCTTAAAAAGCTCAAGAAGTTAATTCAAATATTAAAGGGTGAAGGGATAATTTTAAGAATTTTAAAAGAACCATTATGAAGTTCATCAAAGATTTTTTGTTGAAGAAATAGTGAAATCAACTGCATGATTTTGTTTGAAAGAATAAATTCATCGTTTGCTAGTGAAGAAGCTTTATCAAATAAAATATATGTTTCGAACAATGAAGATGATGAAGAAGTTTCTATCAGTAGAATATTTGAAAGAATAAATGATAAAGAATTTTATAAATAATTTCAAATAAAATCGAACTCATGCAATTGAAAAATGCAAGTTCTATTATAACCAATCAAAATAATCAAATTCTTTACTCGTATGCGCTATTACATTTATATATAATCATTTCTTAATCATTAAAAATATCATTCAAAAAACGAAAAATCAAAATTCAAAGTTAGTTGTTTAATTTTTTATTAGAATCCATTTTTATTATTGCGGAGAACCTCTAAAAAGTAATTCTATGAGATGATGAACATCATACAACCAAAAACAATATTTACCAAGCTTCTCCAAAGGAAATTGTTTAGAATTTGGAGAATTTTCACAAAGACAAGGCAGGATTCATCTCTATAGACAAGGATGAGTCCATCCTTTTCATCTCCAGCATCTTCAGGACTTCCCATGACCATTTTAAAAATAAACTAACACAAAAAGATCCACAATACAACAACATAAGTCTTTTTCCAATGATGGGGCAAAAAAGACATATTTTATGCACACACAAAATTACTCATGCTAACCAAAAAGTCTTTTTTAAGAAAAAATGTGTATACAAAAAATAATACTCGTGGATTGGATGGGACAAATATAATGGAGATATAGGAACAAGAAGTGCTTTACAAAATTTAACAAAACATTAACTTATATATATTTTTTTCACAAAATTTAACAACACATAACTCTATCCTATGTATATCTTCCTTCAAACTAGTGCAAGACATAGATGCTCTTAAAATAGTGGTTAGTGATTTTCCAAAAAAATTAATTTGTCTTTCAAAATTGTGAAAAATATATTTAACATCTAAGAAAAATATTTACATAAATAAATTTGGAAGTGACATACCATTATCATTTATATAAAAATAAATAAATACTTGTGAAATACTCCCTCCGTCCCACAATGAGTGACCCAGCACACCATTTCACACAGATTAAGAAAAGTGTAAAAAAGTAAGAGAGATAATATTGTTTTTACCATAGTACCCTTATTATGTATTGGGAATGGTGAACTTTTTAATAATTAGAGGGTAGAATTGGAAAAAATGTATTGGAAATTGAAATGGATCATTCATTTTGGGACATCATTTTATTCCAAATGGATCACTCATTATCGGACGGAGGGAGTACCTATTATTAAGTTGAATTCCTTTTCTTTGTTTTTTGGTTAGTATTAGGTTGAATTCTTTACCAATTCTTTAAATGACAATTTATGAATTTGAGTATTATTATTATTATTATTATTATTATTATTATTATTATTATTATTATTATTATTATTATTATTATTATTATTATTATATTTGTTAGTTTTTTAATTATATTTGTTGGATAAAGATGAAACAATTTTGAATCTGTATCAGTTTTAAGTTGAGATGGTTTATCGAATGAGTTAAAGACAATTTCAAAATCTAAAAAACATTTTCACCAAAATAAGTAATAATTTTTTAATTAGTATAACAACTTAAAGCATAAGAGTTTTCTTTTTTTTTTTTTTCATTTTATAAAGAAAATTTGATTGCTTTAACCTGATTTTATCAAGCAAAGGAATATTTAAGATAGTGTTGAAAATGGTAAAAAAACGTTCACTTTCAAGTATAAAAACAACGTAAAAGTAATTATATGTATTTTCAATTTTTTGATATATAACAACATGTTTATATATTATTAATTTTTGTTATTTTTATCAAAATTTCTAGATCCATCTCTATTTTGCAGGCTGTGTGTTTCTTTCTGACTCCTTTCTCGCTCTTTTCTCTGAGTTTCAATACAAAAGAAACGAAAAAAGTTTCCCTCTAACAACCAAAAATGCAAGTGTTATGAGAGAGGGAGTATTATTCATGTACTTGTGTTGGTTTTTGATGGAGCCTATCAGATCATGCCACGTGGTGACATGGAATTTATGTGAATTTTTTCATTATTATTCTTTTTCAAATCCATCTAACTAAGTCTGTCAAAAAAATCCATGTAGCTTAAATCAATTGAACACCTCCTCTGTCGCTTAAACAATTTGTGGATTATTTATTTTTATCATTGACTATCTATATTTTTTTATTGACTAATTCTAATAAATAACTCGAAAATGAATTTAGAAAACTTACATTTTCCAAGAAAAAAATTAATTACACATCGTGAATATGATTTTTTTAGAATAATTTTTAAAAACAATTTTATACTACTTTTAAAATATATTAATATTATTTAAATAATCTAATATCAATCATTTTAACAAATAATCAAATAGTGATAAAAATAAATCATTTTAACAAATAATCAAATAGTGATAAAAATAATGTTGGCTAGCGGTGGATTATCGATGAGGGTAAGTTATTGAGTTCTATCAACCTCATAATGATGGACAATGACATCTATAATATAAGAAGAGTAATTGTTCTGGAAAAAACAATTTTGCCCTTCTTTCTTTGATTGCCACCACATCATTTTAGGGGCAATTTGTGTCTAAAAATTACTTTTTTCAACCGGTGATGTTACTTATTTCTATTTCAACTACATTTTTATTCGATTAGGCTTTTGTTTGGTAGGTGTAATTCATTTGATGATGTCATCTGACTCAATTGTAATTTTTTCTTCAAATCTTCCTATTCTTTTTGTCCTATTCTCTTTCTCTTCTATCAAACATCACAAAATTGTTTCTTTTTTTTCTCTCTCCTAGAACTTCTCATTTTCTCTAAACCTCTCTCTCTATTTTCTTTCTTATCTCTTTCATATATGCTTCCTACAAACAAATTTTTGAGTTTATGCTTTCATTATTTTTTACAAATTCATCTGAGTTTATGATTTTATTATTTTTTACAAATACCCTATAACATTCATTTTTCAATTTTTTATTCTCAGATCTCGAATCAAAACCATTGAATCCATAGGATTTGAAATCAAAATCACCGGTTATAAGATCAAAATAGTTTGTTGATTATATATTTTGTGTTTTGATTTCCGGACAAGTTTTGTTCTATTTATGGAGGATATTGTTTATCTTCTTCATCCAACTCTGAGAGGTATGTTTATCTTTTTTTATAAAAATCACATCTTTTTAATATAGATTAGTCAAATTTTATCTTTAAAGTTGTTCTATGGTTATTAATTTATATATAAAAAAAGTAGGGTTTACAGATTTAGTTAAATGTTTTTTTTTTTATTTTTGGATTTAGGTTTATTATACTGATTCCTTAAATGTTTTGGTGTTTGTGTATGATTGAAGAATTATTCAACTGAATATTGTCTATTAATGTGTTCAAAGTGTTTGTCTTTGTGTTTGTTTATGTTCTGATTACTTATAGGTATTATTTTAAGTTTGAGTTTGTCTTTGAAAAAGTATTTAAAAACATTTGTTTGTTCTTTAATTGTGTTGGTTTGATTTGTTTGTTATTTGATATAAGAATATTTTCTTCATTTGTGGAAAAAAGAAAGTGTATTGCCTTCAATTGTCTACTTATTCATTGACCATTTAATAATAATAATAATAATAATAATAATAATAATAATAATAATAATAATAATAATAATAATAAGTGTTGGTGAAAGATGATTTATTAGTAGTTAGTTACCACTATAATTCTTACATTAGTTTTTTTAATGTTTTTGGTTATTTTATTATGTGCAGAAAAAAGCTAAAGTTGTTTCAATTTATGCCTATGAAGATGTTCCGACTATGATGAATTGGCTTTGCAAAAGGTTGTTGCTAATCAGGTTATTGATGTTGCTGTTAAAGGAAATGGTAGGGAATTCCAGTTTCCATTCATATTTCATTATCTGCATAGCTTTTTAAGAAATATGAGGAGCAATACTCTTAACATTCCAATGACAGAGATGTTTGTAAAGAACTGTTTTTTATTTATGCTTATAGCTATACATGTTATTGATAAGAAAGAATTTTGGAGATTGAGCTTGAATTTCAGATTGAGCTTAAGAAAGACATTTCAAATATTTTGTTAGAACTCTGTATTTTGGTGGAACAATGTATTTTGTTGTCCTTTAGAGTTATTTTATTATCTCTTATGTAAATATTAAATATCATGTATGACATTGAATATGTTCAAACAATGAAAGGAGCTCAAGGCCAATATTAATCTTTTGGAAAATATCATGTATTACTTTTGGCTAATATTAAACTTTATTATTGTCACTTGATATAAATATGTGAATGTAGTAGTTCTCATTGTGAGGGCATAGGTTTTCTATTATGAACCTAATTTTTCTCATTGCAGAGTTTAAGTTTTATACACTTTTCCTATTAAAGTAAATTACTATCTCTATTTATATTTTTAATGACTTAAGATTAATGTTAACTATTCATTATGACATTTCATAATAATTTCTAACGATATATCCTGTCACATATATATCTTATTTTAGAAATATGTTACACAAGGGAGGCATCTTTAACAAATTTTGTCAAAGTCAATGCAACTATATCTAACATAGTAATTCTTCCATTCTAATTCTCTACATCCAAGAATATGATACTCTTAGATCTTGAATCAACAAATCTATGTCTTCAGAAAATAATTACTAAGTTTTTAAAGAATAGTTAACAGTGTACCATATTAAACATGCAATGAATGTGTTTGTTTATCACCAACTATATGAAGTTGCATAACTTATCCATCTTTTTTTAACTTCTACATCATGTATTTATCCATCTTTTTTTAACTTCTACATCATGTATCAAATAATGAAGTATTTCATATATTTAATATTTTAATTGCAGCTTTGTTGTTTTTCTTTATCATACTTACAATTACCAATACACCTATAGTCTCCTATTCTGTATTGAACTTGCAACTCTACAAAAGGTTAAATCTCATATTTCTTCAGAAAGTACAGATTTTAGCAATCCCACATTTAAGTCTTTCATATTTTTCTACCATCTCTCCTGTAAAGTACAGATTTTAGCAATTATACATTTAAGTCTTTCATATTTCTCTACCATCTCTATTGTAAAGTACAATCATTAGCTGTTTCATTTACATCTCCTACAGTCATTAGCTGTCTCATTCACCAACTTCACTTCACTTTTGAAAATGTAATTATTAAATATAATAACTTTACAGCTTATACAAAATTCTTTTTTTTCTTTATCTTAGGAGTTTTTTATTTTTATATAATATGCATTTATTTACAGTTTATTTTTTATACAAAATTTTCTTTATTACATTTTTGTAGTGTCTCTATTGTTTCTGTTAACATTGTTCTTTAAATAAACATTTGTGAAATTGAAATAAGTTATGTATAAAGCTTTTTCTTAAGTGATGGCAAAGATATGAACAAATTAAAAATAAAGGAGAATAGGATAAACAGTAAAATGTATGCTACATAAAATGAAGAAGAAGATTTCACTTTATTTACCTATGTCTTAAAAATATTGTTTTGCTTTTTATTATTATTGGTGAATTCAAAAAGTAAAAGTAGAGGAGATGGGACATTACAATGAAAATAGGTATATCAACTTTTTCATAGTAGTTCTACAAGAGTCTAAAAGAATTATTGCAAGTAAACTTTAAATTTTTTATTTATTTTTATTTATTCTCAATCAGTTTTTGATTTTTTGAGATAGAGTGACTTTTGAAATTTGAAGAATAAGCAAATTATATATATCACATGCACCACATCAATGCTCGGGGATATGAATAAATGAGTGACTACAAAATTATTTTTCATGTCATTTAAATATATTTGTTTAATCTAAATTTATTAATTATATTTTTATGTCATTTAAATATTATTTACTTTAATGCTGCTATGTCTACTCCTCTAATCTAGATATTTTCGTAAATGATACATAAAGAAAATAATATTTACATTTAAAAAAAAACTATTATTGTTCAAAAATATTTTTATATAAGAAAAATGATATTTATGATTAAAATATTTTTAATTAAAAAATGGTAATTTACTATTGGTCAAGATATTTTTGTAAACGATGCATAAATAAAAATAATTTTTGTAGACGGGAAAAAATCTATTAATTATTTAAATATTTTTATATATGAAAAAGGATATTTATTATTCAAATATTTTTTATTCAAAAATGGTATACGGGAAAATTTTATTATTGATCTAAATATTTTAATATACGAAAATTTACTATTTATTCAAATATTTTTGTAAACGATACCTAAACAAAAATAATATTTGTACGGGAAAAAATTATTGAACTAAATATTTTTATATACGAAAATGGTATTTATGCTCCAAAAATAGTATACAGAAAAAATATATTATTGATCTAAATATTTTTATCTACAAAAAAATCTATTATTGGTCTAAATATTTTTTCTTCAACTTTTATTTAAAATAAATATATTATGTAAACAAATGCGCGTACCATGCCAAAACCCGTGCGTAGGCACGGGTTTGTTACTAGTTTGAAGACGTACAACATCACTCATGTAAGGTCGTGGACCGTGGTACTAATCAACAACTTTTCTATTAATAAAAATGTATTTTAAATACCTAAAGTGTACATGAGTCCGATTCAAATTTAAATCTTCCGGATATTGTTTTATTTGCTAAGCAACTTTATATTTAAATCAGAGTATTAGAGGTACTAAAATCTGAATATAAAAAAAATATAAAATACCGGCCTTAATTATATATAATCTAAAAAATATTTACACCACTCATAAAAATTACAATTCAAATTATTTGCTCCTATTTGAATTCACCACCATAAAAATATCCTGATTTTAAAACAATTTCTTTCACATCTCCTACCTCATTATTAAAATAATGTCATTTCTAATTTTTCATATGCACCAAGTAACTATATGGAAACCTCCCTCCCCTTAGCCACATTTCCCTTCAAGATAGAATAGAATGCCAACATATGTTCATGAAACTGCGTCACTTTCATTTATTACACCCTCGACATGAAACTGCGTCAGTCTGTCACAATACGATTTCACAGAAAAACCATTCCCACCACCATACGTCCAGATCATAATATCCTCTTCCAACCGAACCGGATTAACTTCCATGAGAATTCCCAAGCTATATTCCACTGCCACTCTCACCATTCCAGTTCGGTTGGAATTCTCATTGAAGTTAATCGGGTTCGCTTGCAAGACGATAACAAATACCTTCCTCTTTGACTCTGGAAAATTGCAAGACGATAACAGTTGGTGTTTTGAAATCCTTTCTTGACCTATTGAAATCATGAAACTGGACGACATAACTTTCCCATAAAATACAGTTCAGGGTGTTGTTTCTTTAAAAAAACAGGAAAGTAATTACATAGGGTGGTTTAAATAAGATGTGCAAAGAAATTTAGGAAGTCGAAAGTGTCTGTACCCTAAATCCTTAAGGACCAAATTGATCTGTTGTTTTTTGCTCGAATTGTGAATCTGGCTGTATCCAATGCCCACAACAATTCCTATGATATATGAAAAAGTTTAGAAGATATAAATTTGTGTTATTTTAAGGCAATTACGTTATAATGTAAAAGAGAAATTTAAATGCATACCTATCAAGACATCGCTTTTCCCCTTGTCGGACATGATATCACCAAAAGGAGTGAAGATGGGTGTTTTCTGTGGTATGTCAGGTTTGTTCTTGTCAGAGAAAGAAGTACCACCAGTGAAAGTTAAGATATACTTGTGCTGGGAAGGCTTGAACATCAAATCATTCAATGTAACTTGGAAGTTTGAGATAGTGTATGTGTTGTTAACCGTTAAAACAGAATCATATGTATGTTTAAGCGCACTTGGTATTCTGTAGTGAATATCAGTACCCTGAAATAAATCCAAATCAACTTCAGTTCAAAAAGATTTATCAACTCCATAAATGAGAAGATGAACATGCATTCAAAATAATATCAGACCAAGTAGAATTGAAAATGTGTGGTGATTAATACAAAAAAACTAAAGTAAACCATTTATTATGAATTTGTTTGTGAATAAAACCATAAATTTGTGTGTGTGATAATAAAACATCAATTACATATACGAAAACCTGTTTTTCCTAATCTTCAGAATCCACCACAAATGAAGTAGAAGTAAAAACAGCAGAAAAATATAAAAACAACATAAGAGTAAAATTCATATTGAACAACAACAGAAAAATATTGGAAACACTCAAATGAAGTAGAAGTAACAGTAAACACAAAAAAATGTAAATTTCATATTAAGCTGCAAATGTCATTCAAATGAAGTAGAAGTAAGACTAAACCCTAAAAATGAGAACTACATATGAAACACCAAATCAGAAACAAAACCCTAACTTTAAATGTCAAACTTTTTCATCAAATTATCGACATACCTCTTTATCAACCAGAATCAATTCAAAGTGCTCTTTGGTCTTTGACAACACTGTCCATTTGTGGTGGATTCTGACATCGATTTTCCAGAGTTCCTTACTATCATTGATTTCCTACAGATTAGCACAAGGTCTTGCCATAGTGAAGCTCACAGCGATTTGGATTTGTTGCGTAGAAAGATGGAGAAAAGATGGATGTATTTATTGTGGAGACAGATTGGAGTATTTGTTGGTGAGACAATCCGTAGAGTTGAGTGTGTAGGATAAAAATGATGAAGGTTGCGTGTGAAATGCTCATATTTGCGGCGGAGGAGCAGCTTTTTGGCAGAACTTGTTAGGGTTTCGAGAGAAAATTGGGGAAGAAGAGTGGTATCTGGTTTGCACGGGTTTGGGATTTCGTGTAGTGAGAAAAAGATGGGGAAAAAAGAAGCAAAAGGCAGAAAAGTTAAGAGTGGGAAAAAACCTAGGGGGGTAATGAATAAAACGTGGAGAAAAAGTTAAAAACAGAATAATATTAACCAACCAAATTGACCACCCAAAATTATTATATTAGAACTAAGAAAAAAACAATTTTGTCCCAAAATTATTATTTTAGACTAAGCTAGATAAAGAGTATTTTTGGGAAATCCAGAACAGTAACTTTTCTTATATTATAGATAGATGGACATAAGATGGAGATGTCGACTCATTTTTAAGGAGTGAAAATCAATTCTACATGCATATAATCATAATTGATTATGATGGTTGGTTGTTATTACTTAAAATTAATTTAGCATTTATAATTGATTTTAACTTAACTTAACTTAACTTAAAGTTTGTAATTATAAAATTTCTCTTTTTTAAATAACTTAGTGTATGTTTAAATTGACTTTTACTTTCACCAAAATTTCACTTCAACATGAAAATTGTCCTTTTCTTTTGTTTTTCTCCAAGATCAATTTTTCTCCTCCTAACACAACTCTTTTAGAAACTATAATTTCTAACTTTGAGGTTAGTAAGAATCAATTATACATTTGTTATATCGGTTGTAATAACTCCCTTTATTTATGTAAAAAATAATCTATTTAATTTTTCTTCTTTACCCTCCTTAAAATTCATCAATTGCTTCTTCTCTTTTACTTTTGTACTATAATTCTAATAAAAACTATCCATACAACATACCACTAGAGCCTAAGGGTTTGTTTGGATTGATGGAGAGAGATGAATGGAATGGAATGGAGTGGAATGAAGTCGTGTTCCATTATTTGGATTTACAAAAAATAAATGGAATGAAATGGAGTGTGATGGAACTCATTCCATCCAATACCACTATTTTAGCCCAATTTTCATTCCTCCCAAATTGGGGTGTATCCAATGGAATGGAATCAATTCCAAATACAATTACAATTTTATCCTCCAAAACTTCATTTTAACGATTTATATTCCTTATTTTAATTAACGTGACATTCTTCTTTTCTTCCACGGTAACTCTTCTCTCTCACAAGCCTTCTTCTTACAAATTGACTATTTTTCTTATATCCTAACAAGGTATGCCATTTTTCTTATATTTTGTTACATATATTTATATATGAGTTCTATTAAATCAAAAATCTTGATTTATTTTCATGTTAATATCACACTTTATTTTTTTAATTTTCAGAAATTAGGTATACTTTGTTTTATCTTTATTTATATATTTTCTTGATTGTGTGCTACAATATAGCTTTTTTTTCATTATTTTATGTTACAAGATGAATTATATATTTTAAGATTCTTTGTTGTACGATATGTTTTCGAAAATTTTCGTATACTAAAATGAAGCAATGCAACATACTGTGACAAGAGTCTTCTATTGTTTTGTATCTCGTTTTCAAATATTTTGTTACCTTTACAAAAATATGTATATGTAGTAATATTATTTATTCTATTAAATATGATTTTGTTGAACTGAAGTAAATACTGATAGCAGTATCAAACTTTTCAATTTCTACACCTTATATTTTGATCTAATAATTATATGAAAAACCTTATATTTTGATCTAATAATTACATATTTTCATGTTATAATAATCATGTAGTTTTCTAATAATTCATATTGATAGTTGAAATTTAAGGATTCCTGTTATTTGTATAGAAATTAAATATATAATTAATAATATTTTTAAAATAAAGGGTAAAAGTGGAATAAAAAAGTTATAATACATTCCGCTCCGTCCAATATCCAAATAGTGGAAGAGATAATAGTTCCGTTCCATCGTAAAATATCCAAACAATGGAATTAAACTTATGTTCCGTTCCATTCCGCTCTATTATATTCCATTCCGCTCCGTTCCACTCCGTTAGTTTTAAACTATCCAAACATAGCCTAAGGCTTTGTTTGGATTGATGGAATTGGATGGAGCGGAGCGGAACAGAATGGAATAAAATGATATTCCGTTGTTTGGATAATTTAAAAACGGATGGAGCGGAGCGGAAAGGAGTGGTATGGATTTCATTCCATTCCATCACTCACCACCATATTCCTTCCCCTCCGATTTGGGCGGAATGAATAATTTGTCTTATTCCGTTCTAAAATTTCCAAACAATGGAATGGTACATTCGTTCCGCTCCGTTCCACTCCGTTCCATTCCACTCCGCTCCATTCCACTCCGCTCCATTCATTTCGTGATATCCAAACATACCCTAAGTGCTAGGTTAATATCAATGAATTTGCTTAGCAAAAAATAAATAAATTTGATTCTATCAAAGTTAATAATGTTAAATTCAATTAAAAAAAATCAATTATGTCCTCGCTGATCCAAACTCACATTTAATAGCGAGAATCACACATATAAATGTGGAAAAAGTAAAGAATACGAAATTGGAAAATCGACCCCAAGACATATTTTACTTGCTGATATATCCCACGGTTATAAGCTTATAGTTTCTTGTCTTGATAGTTGAAGCAACGCAAATCGAATAATGGCGCTCACGACCTCTATTCGATTTGCTTCCCTCGTTCTTCCCCCATCCTCTCCCACTTCTTCTTCTTCTCATTCTCACGCCCTTTCGTTTACTTATCCCTCTTCACGCTTCTCGTGGTAAACAGTTTCCTTTCTTAACCGCTATGCTGTTTTATTCTTTTCATTTCACCCTTGAAACTTATCTCATTTTTATAACAAATTAGGTTTAGGGTTTATTAACAACAACACTAACCCCATTTTCCATTTCCTTGTTATTTTTTCGCTTGGGTTTTTGCAATTACAGGAATTTGGGAGGAAGTAGAAAAGTTACTCAAAAAACTGCTTTGAAGGTGAAGGCTTTTTATGATAATGAGAAGAATTCAAGCCATGGAATTTGAATTTTTTTGAAGGGAAGATTTGCAAGTTCCATCTTCCCCTTATTTCCCTGTACATGCACAAGGACAGGGACCCCCACCAATGGTGCAAGAGCGTTTCCAGAGTGTTCTTAGTCAGCTTTTTCAATATGTAGGTCTTTCTCGTTTTTATAATCAGGTTTGGGTATGAAACTGCACTTTAGTATTTCAGTTACTAATAATATGTTTTGGTATTTAGAGAATTATACGTTGTGGAGGGCGGGTTGATGATGACATGGCCAACATCATAGTTTCTCAGCTTCTTCACCTTGATGCTGTGGATCCTAACAAGGTATTTTGTTTCCAATTATTTCTTAAGGTTAATTTTTGTAGTACAAGCTCTTAATCAACTACCTAATCTTGTGATATATCGATCAGGATATTGTCATGTACATAAATTCTCCAGGAGGATCAGTTACAGCGGATAACAATTAGTTTTTGTAAATCTTCTTTGCATTTGTTTTATTGTATTCGATTCATGTGTAGATTTAGAAAGAGGAAACCAATTATATTATTTAAACGACAGAGTATTTCTTTTTTGTTAGGCATGGCAATATTTGATACTATGAGACACATTCGACCTGATGTGTCAACTGTTTGTGTTGGATTAGCAGCAAGGTAAGCATTGGTTCTTATTCTGTGCAATATCACTTTAATTCTCGCAACTTACCACCAGTAAAAGCAGTCATTTGAATGTCTCGACTCTCGATCTTGTTTGTGTACCAAGAGAACTTATTGTAAATTCCAATTGAATGCTAGTAGAAGTAGAATGAATATCAATTATTTATTATCTTAAGACCCTTCATTCCTTACTGTAATTGTTGGTATGAATGTGTGATTTTCTTATGAGGATATACGTGTATGAAATGGTTCCTGCGATATAAATTTCTTGATAGCATTGATATTATGGCACTGCTATTGATTGATAGTTTGTTGCATGCTTGATATTTTTGACCTTTTCGTGTGCAGTATGGGTGCTTTGTTGCATGCTTGATATTTTTGACCTTTTCGTGCGCAGGTACAAGAGGTAATGATTCCCTTAACCTACAATACTGCCTTGGTCCTCATTTTCAATTTTCTTGAGTATTTCATTTCCATAATTTTGAGTTTTTTTTCTTCGTATTTCTGTTTCTTCAACAAAAGTAAAAAGCTTCATCTAACATTAATCCTTCCTCGCTTCTGAAGGAAAGAGATACAGCTTGCCAAATTCAAGGATAATGATTCATCAACTGCTTGGTGGATTTCAAGGAGGGCAATCTGACATAGATATTCAGGTATCTGCCTCATTTTTCCATCTTCTTTTGTTTTATTATTCATGTACTTTTGTTATTGATAAATAAAACTTATCTTTGTTAGTTGAAATTGATATTTAGGCAAATGAAATGCTGCATCATAAGGCAAACTTGAATGGGTATCTTGCCTATCAAACTGGCCAAAGTTTAGATAAGACCAATCAGGATACCGACCGTGACTTTTTCATGAGTGCAAAAGAAGCCAAAGAGTATGGACTTATAGACGGTGTTATCACAAATCCTCTTAAAGCTCTCCAGCCATTAGCGGCTGCAGCCGAGGTTAATGACAGGGCTATCGTCTGAAATTGAGAGATTGTTGCTTCATTGCTGAGTAAACCATGGTGTTAAGTAGGAATGGTCGATCTTCTCATGTTGATATCCGGGTGAAAATGTGCCCAAAGTTGAGGTAAAAATGAACTCATGATTTTTTTTTTTCCACGTCAAATCTTCAATATTTTTTATTCTGTTGAGATCATGTGTCATATAGTGTAATTGGATTTATTTTTGGCATATTGACTTTCATTATTTGATTTGTAATATCACAAAATGCTACATGTCAGGTGGTGTGGAATCAGTATTACTAGTATTTTTGTGATTCCATTTCAATCAAACATACTGTTATGAGTTAAATTTTGGGAATTTTTAATTTTATATGATTAATTTTGGTTATATTAATTTAAAGCTAGTTTAAAATGCCAGTACCTCAAAAGTAAAGTTCTTAATTTAATATATAAATTATAATTTTATTTTTGCTTGTTTAATTTTATTCAAATGAGTTTTGAGCCATTATTATAGATCTTCCCCTACACCCATTTCACAAAAAGAGGTGACTATTCGTTTTTTACAAGTAAAAAATTGTATTGGTCTTTGGAAATGCTAATGGGCCCGTTTGTTCTGGCTTTTTTTTAAAATGATTTTTATAGTGTTTCCAAATTTTGTGAAAAAAATTTTTACAAAGAAACTTTTTATAAAAGCTTCAAATGAAAATTTTGTTTGAATAGTTATTCTTAAAATATGATTTTAGGTATTTCATCTATTTATGGGGAAAAAATTTGGATATCAAAATTTCAAAAAATCACTTAATTTTGAAGCTATTTCAAATAGATTTTCATAAAAATCATTTTTGAAATACAACTTTTTGAAAATATTATGATTTTGACTAAGTTTTGGTCTTCAATTTTAGTATGTTTATGTTATAGGATGTCAAATTAAGTGTTTCATTTTAGAAAAAACGAATATAAAAAACTTGTAATATTTTGAAAAACGGTTTTAGAAAATCTATTTTCAAAAATACAAAGAAAAATCCATTTTTTTAAAGCTGAAACAAACTGGCCCAATATCAACGGCAGTTCTATTATAGTTTGACAAAAAGAAACTGAGAGTCATAGTTGCCAACTTGCTATAACACAATCAAGGCCACACTAGCAGTGTTGTGCGCTGCTGCCAGGGCTGTGCATGGTACCAGACTCAGAAATCAATATTTTTTTTTTGAATGGTTTAAAAATCTAACCATTATAACCGGTTTTGATTAAAACCAAAATTTCAATCAAACAATATCGTGCAATGATGAACATTATTTTGTTTAACTCTTTTCACGCCATCATTTTTGTGAATATCTTTGGTTCCATAGACACTGCCACTGAATGCCGAATGCCAAATGCCGATGTGTGTAAACACCGCCATTGAATGCTGACTTGTCTGTGAGCATCTTTGTTGGGAGTCTCATTGTTGAATGCCTCCGATTCCATGAATACAACCCCTGTTTCGAGCACCATTGTTGAATTTTGTTGGGTTTGGGAATGCCAAATTAGACTCAGATCTCCAAATAGTCCTTTGATCCAAATAGTTATTTGATTCACACGCCATTAAAAGAGGCCGTTTGATTCACACAAACGATTCAAGCAGAAACATTCACAAAAATGATAGAGAATACATGTAAATTGATTCACATAAAAACGATTGAGAAACTCACGTAACCCCTAGTTGCTACTACACTTGTTATAGAGTGGAAGTTATGTTAGAACTTACTCATTTCACATTTTTTTTCACTTAGCCTCATGCAGAAAAACTCAAAGGAGTGTGTCCGAAAAATAACATTCGGGCACACCCACACCTGAAAGATAACTTCTGAAGCAATTTTCTTTTGTCGTTCACTTTCACTCTCTTTCCACCTCTACTCTCCACATCTCTCTCTTTGTGTGTGTATGGTTAGGAAGTGAAATTTCAAGGTCTTTAAATAGGTGACACAACCATTGAATTTCATATGCAAGTGAGGCCAAATTAGCCTGATATTTAGCTCCAGTAAAAGATCTTAGCACATTGTTTTTCTTCTTAGACTTTCAAGCAATTATAGAAGATCCAAGAAAAACACAATGACTTTTGATGGATTTTCTAGTTTCAAGACATAGTGTCTGATTTAAATCATCACAATCATGAAATTTTAGTTGAGAATGGCTAGAGAAAAGAGATGCATGTTCCAGGTGAAGACTTGAGCACCTCAAAATGTGAGTGTCTGCCATAAGATGAGGAACAAAAGGATTTGAAATGATTTGGCTTATATTACTTAAAGAATGTGATGGCAGGTCGAGTGTTGGTGAGATATAAGAGTTTTTCAATGAGTGTTCTATAAGATGTAGGGTCTTCTAGAGGGGTGTCACAAGTGAGAGAAAGTTTAGTGGTTGGATTGATATGAATGAAAGATGGCTTGACACTCAAGTAATCGATGTCTTCAAAGAGCTCAAGGATATATTTCCTTTGATTAACAATAACACCCTTATCTGATCTGACAATTTCTAAGCCAAGAAAAAAAAAACTCAATTGGCCAAAATCTTTGATGCTTACTTGTTGGTCAAGAAACATTTTGACATTGTTGACTTCTATCATACACTTTCTAGATAGCACAATATCATCTAAATGCACCAATATAGTTGTAAAGTTGGTGCCTTTTGATTTGCTATATAAAGAGTGGTCTACATACATGTAGGGGTGGCAAAACGGGTCATGGCCCGTCGGACCGGCCCGCACACCTGCCATAAAATGGCGGGTTGGGTTGGGATTTTAGGCCCGCCGCCCACCAAATCCCGCCTCACCAAAACCCGCCGTCCGTCAATGCTCGCCTTGCCAAAATCCACTGCCCGCCAAAGCCCGCCTGGCCTATTCGTTCAACCTATCCCGCCTTAAGTCCGCCATTTTTTTAGTTAAATCTAGTAATTCTAATTGTTGATGGTTTAATTTATACATTTATTTGTAAATATATGTAACATTTTTTAAGTAAAATTTGTTAAAGAGATGGTTTATGAAAAATTGTTTTAAAAAATAAATGAAAAACTTAATTGAAAGGTAAAAAAGTCTATTAATCTATTAAAAAAATATAAAAATAAGACGGGGCGAGCATGTCCGCCGCCCGCCAACCCGCCACCTTGGCGGAGCAGGCATGATTTTGAGGCCCATTTTGACTTGGCGGACTTGCCCGTCCCGCCATTTTTTTGACAGGCATAAGACGGGGCAGGCGCGGGTGGCTTGTTTTGCCACCCCTACATACATGGAAATAAATGTACCCTTAAATGTTTAAGGCAATTTGGAATGTCATAGCCTAATGACCTGCCTAAGATCATAAAAGGACTTGTGCAATTTGCATAACTTAGAGGAATTCGTATTGTATGCAGGATGATCAAGCATAAATGACATGTAGATTTCCTCATTTAAATCACCATGGAAGAAAATATTATTGACATCTAATAATTCAAGGTGTCCATGCTTAATGGATGCTAAGGCCAAAAGAACTCCGACCGTGGTGATTTTTGAAATTGGGGACATGTATCAAAGTAATCCACCTATTCTAACTGCGTTTAACATTTTACTACCAACCTTTCTTTATATCTCTCAATTAAGCCATTCACATTATATTTGATCTTGTAAACCTACATGTAACCAATTGGATTTTTCCCGTGGAAAGATAAACAATGTTACACATTGTTTTTATCAAGGGAAAGTAACTCAATATTCATGACTTGCTTCCAAAAATCAATTTGAGGCTTGGTTGTAGGTCTTAGGTTCAAAATGGAGATAGAGCAACAAGAGGCTTTATTAGCATATGTGCAATCTTGATAAGATAAAACAAATGGTAAAGGGTATTTAATGCAATACGAGTGTTTAAAATAGAATTATAGTGAAAGTCTGCAAATATCTAGGTTTCCTAACCATTCTAGTCGACTTTATGAGGATCAAGGGGTTGGAAGGAGAATCAATATAATCACTCACAACACAACTATAGGCTCTAGGTTAGAAGTGTCTTGAAGGGATGAGGAAGGAAGTATATCATTATCACGGAGAGGATCAAGGTCAGAGTTGTGAGTATGAGGTCAGGAACACAATCATTTGATAATGGGTGAACTTTCTTTAATGCGAGATTCATTGGTGTTGTAGATGTCACAGTTTGAGATGACCAAAAGGGAAAATGAGTCTCATAAAAATTAAAAATGAAATTTAAATTCCGTGTGAGAATTAGAATTTCATTTATCCATTGAAAGAGTAGAATTAAAGTAACTATTACAAAGTATGAAACTGTAACTTGACTAGCAAGTAACATGTGACTTGACTAACAAGTATCATGTAACTTTAACATAATCATTACAAATATGATAAACAATTTTGACATAATTGTGCCAGTATACTTTAAATTTTTTAAAAAAAAAAATCTTTTTCAAATGACAAAACTTAACGGGATCTTGCATCCAAAACAATGTGACATGGTATTTGACACGATTGAAGTTTAAAAAAATAACAGTAAATTAAATCAATAAAGATGAGAATGTTGTGTTAAATAAGTGGCAATAATAAATAGTCTAAAGTTAAAAATATTTACAATCACATCTGCATCATAAAAAAGGAGAGAAATAGAGTGGTGTCAAATTGAAAAGTGGAAGTAGCATACCATATATGAACAATAATAATACACATGTTACATTCTTCTAGACAAGAAAAACATAAAAAAAAGTACACCTGAATCAATCAAGAAGGGGCAACAGGAATCCTTTCATCGGAAAAAATGCTCCTAGTAAACTGAAAAACAGATGATGACATAGGTAACTCCTCAAGCTCATCGAAATAATCAAGTTCTTCTAATTTAGATTCTGACAAACTCTTTAACTGTGTTGCATAGCAGAGTGGTTTTTCCTCTAAAACAAGATCCATATGGTGTTTTTCCATGTTTAGTTTGAAAGGATCTTCCATTGGAGTTTGCAAGTAATGAAAATTTTCTTCATTGGTAACTTTATCATTGGTCACAATGCTGTTAGTATGATTCATTTCCTGTTCTGCATGTTCTAGGAGGTCTTCTTCGTTGGAGATCACCGGGAGATCTTGGATTGTTTTGGTTTCGGATTCTTTTGGTTGTTGAGCTGAACTTGTGGCGGAGACGGCGGCGGGGTCTGGATGGTTGTGTGTTGAAGTATAGGTGATGATGAGCATTGATGAATCTGTGCTACTTCTCTCTACTTGCTTTTTGGCTGAACAGCCTTTAGATGTGCTGCATCTATAATATCCCCTACAGATTTTGTATCAACATTTATCAACTGGACACGCGCACAGACGCCAGACAGTGAGACTCATCGACAACCACAATAATTAATAGAACTTTTTTGAGAGCGTGAAAGCCAGACTACCAGGATCTAATACTTATCACGGTTAAATCATAAATAAAGAAAACCTAAAAAATATTTGTTAGTCTTACACCATACACCATAGTTAATTAGAGTTTATTTGAATAACTTAACCAGAGCCTCGAAAAACATAAGACGAATCCGATTATTAAAAAAAAGTTCTTAAAAGAAAAGATGATGGTGATATCTAATGAAAAGAATGTACATACCTTGGATAAGGAGAACCTTTGATTGGCTTTTGTCCATATTTCCTCCATGACCATACATCCGAAGGAAGTCCTTCATTCTTCACCTTACTAACATTCTCTCCAATCCTCACACTCACAACCCTTTTCTGAATCATTTTCCTGCCACATGCAAAACCATTTATAAAACATGCAACCTATAACTTTACCAAAAACCATTAAATCTAAAAAAAAGAACATAACTCACCTTTTCCTGGAAGCTTGAGATTCTGGTTTAACCTCTAAAGATGTTTCACCTGACTCAAGTTGAGGGGATGCATTATTGTCCATCTCTTGTTTTCTGCTGCAATCTTGATGATTTGAGATATTTATTATTTAAATTTAAGAGGAAAATATTAAATATTGGATGGAGAAATTAATAGAGTAGATATGGAGAAGGAGAATGAAGAGATAATGGCAATGTTGTCAAGTGGTTATGTATTTTATTTTCAATATTCATTTAATATAAAGCAGCTAACAACTATGCACATATCAATGCTATCAGTCCCCACTCCCCAGCAACCCCATCTTGCAATATTATAATAATAACGTTATGATCAAGTATATATCTCTTAATTATTTGCTTGTACTTAATAAATTTAGGATATTGTTTTTTAATAACTTTGACAAAACACAAAAGGATAAGTTTTTGTTCCTAATACACTTTTAATGATGCGTGATTGGCTATATTTATATAATGAATGTGATTTGATGTTTGTGTAACACTGATCATAAATATAAATTAAATCAAAAAATAAATTATAATTATAAAATACATAAATAGATATTTTCAGGGATGATGGCTACACAAAGGGCGGCTATGTCCATCATTTTACTATGGATGGATAATCTCATACTGCCACGTGGATTATGTATCCTACATGATACTATTATAGAACATTGAAATGGCATTTTAGAGGTGTAAAGCTAAAATACCAGGACTACATTATGTATACTTTTGTTTACAATTTTAATCAATAATTTTTATTGTATTTTATTTAGGCAAAGCTTTTTATCCGGTTTGTTAAACACGGATTCAGTTTCCCTGCGGTTAAAAATTCCTGCATTCACACATTCAAATTAATTTGGCCTTTTGATCAAGATCAGACAGCTATGATTTACAGTTGGTAATTTAAGAAAAATAAAATATGTTTTTTCTGAACCGTTCAATCAATATCAGACGGTTGATAACGTATTGATTATGAAAATGCGGAAAATTCCTAACGGCAGGGGATTCAATTTCGATAAACACGGAGTTAATTTTGGTGTCTTAAATTCATATAGTTTTATTATATTAGTCCTTTAATTTTTCAAAACGTATTATATTAGTTCTTTTCGTCTAATTAACGATAAAAAAACTTAAAAATCAATCGCTAAAAACATTAAGATGGTACATTTTAAAGATATAAGGATTAATATGAAATTTTTTGAAATTAAAAGACTAAAATAAACATCGAATTAATTTATTGAAAAAAATATATTTTATCTTTTATTTATTGACGAGACTTATTGATTTAATTTTTAAAATAAACTTATGCATGATGTAATATTTTCTTTATTTTATGAATCATAATACTATGTACTTCATTCATTAGAGAATTTTGGAGAATACTAAGAACGATAAGTCAAAATTTTAAAATTCATCTAGTTACAAGTTCATGATTAGTCCCCTAGATTTCAGATCATATTGAATCAAAGTTAATAGTTTCTATTTTCTTTCCACCAAAACAAGTTTTAATTCATAAATTTCAACTTTTTAAAAAAAGAAAGAAAAAAGAAGTCCTTTTAAATCCAAATCGATAATTCATCACCAAATTTCATCTTAATTTCTTTTACAATTTAATTGCCTTTTGTTTTAATCTGATTGGTTGGTTTCTTTGGATTCCAACAAGGATCCACTATGGAAGGACCATGTTGGTTACCGTGGGCTGCAAGTCTGAGATCATTAAATCATGTTGACTGTCACAAGCATGTTGATCCAATGGTTGTGCTTCTATGATCAAAGGGGTATTGTATGCCTTTGGTTTTTGATCCATTGGTTCATACAGATTTGGTTGACTGGTAAGTCCCAGCATTGACCAACTGGTCAAATGGGCTTTTCTGGCCTTTGGCTTAGAAAATCTACTAATTGGCCCTCTTCCTTAGTTTGCACCATTGTTTTCTTCTTTTTATTTTTCATTAGTCTTTTTACTTTAGATTATGCATTTTATTTTATTTTGATTAGTCCTTCTTTTATTTTTGGGCAGCTTATGCATTTATTTATTTATTTATTTTTTATTTTATCATACTTGGATTAGTCTATTTTTGTTTAGCTTATTTTTTCCTTTTATTTCTGTTTGCTCCATCTCTATTCATTTTATTAATTGTTAACATCTTATTTGTTCTTTATTTCGCTTTATTCTCACTTTAGCTAGTTAATTAATTTGAATAATCAAATAATGCGATAAATAAAAGCAACCACTTTTTTGAGAATAAAAAAAAATTCAATCAACATCAAGCCATTTTCAAAATTCTTTTTAAAAAAGAACATAGTCCTTTAGTTTGAAAACCTTGATCAATATCAAGGACGTTTTTCAAAATCAATAAGTCAATCGCTCTCGCATCCATTCACTTCACTTATAAAATCGCTTTCACATCGTCATTTAAAACCTTTTTTCAAACTTGAGCCAATTTCGAATCCAATTCAATAAACTCTTGGTCAACATCAAACTTTTTTCAAAGCTTTTCATAATTAATATTATTGAATGCCACGAGCCCTAAGGGATGAAGGAGGAATTACTAGACGTATGTCCCTTTGTTCTGAGTCCTAAGATGCTTGTCGTATGATTTGTGTTTGAATACTCACCTTCATCCATAGACTTTAATTCGATTCTAATCAAAACATGTTTGCAATAAAGGGAGGAAAAAGCCTAGTTAGGCGTATGTCCATCTTTTCATGAACATTTGGATATATATATATATTGTATAGTTTTCTTTTCGAATACCCGTCTCCCACCTAAAATCAATCTAACCAACCACACTTATCTTTTTCTCGCCCCCGTGCGATCGGAAACCTTTTCACAAACAATGATCCTAATATCGTTCACTAAAATCAACCAACACACAATTCTTTTCAACCAAGAACTACGTAGGCTTGAATTCCTCATCGCACTAGAGGATACGTAGGCCTGAGATCCAACGTCTTGTCAGACAAAATAATAAAAAGTCTAAAAACCCTTTCTTTTTTCTTTTCGCGTAACAATTAGAAGATCGCAAGTAAATATCACGCTAACACTCATTTGCGAAACTAACTAAATAGGTCCCATTGAGTATAACCGATACGAGAAGTGTTAATACTTTTCCCTTGTATAACCGACTCCCGAACTCGCTCTTGGTTGCGACAACCATGTTTTCTTTCTTGTGGGTTTTATTGATATTTTCCTTTTTCTCTTGGAATAAATAAAGTTCGGTGGCGACTCTGTTGTATTTTGAGCGTGCAGTACGCTTAAGTATTTTTTGCTCCGCGACACAATTATCTTATTTTTATTCTCTATCAAGCCTAACTATAGTTATAATACCATTTGTTGGAGAGTTTTTGATAGTCGGGAGTGATAATGAGTAAAATATATAAGATGCTTGAAAAACTTTAATACCATATTTTTATCCAAAATTTTAAAGTATTGGATATATAGATCAAATCCCGTGTATATATATATATATATATATATATATATATATATATATATATATATATATAGGAGCATATCAAGTGAGAGCATTTTTAAATGAGAGATGAGAGGAAGAAACATCAACCATTGGATTCATCAAAAGAGAGAAATTAATATATATATATATATATATATATATATATATATATATATATATATATATATATATATATATATATATATATATATATATATATATATATATATATATATATATATTCTAGTTTAATAATACATTTTTTCAATATATTTTTTCAATTCATCTCTTATATATCTAATTTTCTTGTTTAATAGTAATTTTTTTTTTTTAATTCATAAGTTTTGTTAAAAGATATATTTCAAATATATTTGTTTGGTGGAAAAGGAGAAAATAAATAAGACAACAAAAGAAAGAGCTAACTTCTAATAATGCCCACACCCTAATATCACCTAGGAGGAGGATGGAAAACAATTAGGAGAGTCTTTGTGGAAAATGGCTTTATTGTAACTTTAATAAATATAATGAATGAATTAATAATTTATATTATATTAATGTCAGAGAATACTTTTTCAATCAAAATTACCAAAGTTATGTTATATATCTTGTCCTTCCGAAGGACGATCAACAAATCAAAACTAAAAGCACTCAACTTTTGTCAAAAAAATGAGCACAGTATTTTCTCCTTATGAAACATCTCCCTTTTTCAATTGTTGGAGAGTTTAAGAGAGAGTAAGAAGCAACAATGAGTTATAATTCGTCAAAGATTGTATTTGGTTTAAACATTTTAACAACTTAATGTAATATTTTGAAGAAATTTAAAATGATTTGTATAAAATTTATTGTTTAAATTAAAAAATGAAGAATTGTTAAAATTATGGAAATTTATAGAGTATTTTATCTAAGTTAAATTTAATTATTTTGAAATGACACTAAAAACTAAAGAATTTGAAATTTCTCTCATACTTTGTAGAATGTATATGTTACTATTATTTTCTTCAATTTTGTAAATTGGTCCTCATATTTTACAAAATTATAAAATTGACCCCAAAAATTTTCAAAAAATTAAAAATTGGTCCTTAATAATTTTTAAAATTTATAATTTGGTCTTTCAAATTTTTAAAAATTAAAAATTGGTCCTACTTTTCAATTTTTTAATTTGGTCTAAAAAATTTAAATTTTATAAAAAATACCTAAAAAATCTAACAATGAATTATCTTAATACTCAATCTAAACAAAATAATTAAAAAATGAATAAATTTCAATTGAATCATTTGAATAGCTTTGAATTTTCAATTACCTCGTCCAAACATACTCTTAAGAAGTTTTAATACATTTCTATTCAAAATATAAAAAAAAATAGATATACGAGTCAACTCTTTTATATATTTAAATTTTTCTCAATTTCTAGTTCACATGCGACTAACTACCCACACTTAGATTTCAACAACTTCCTCCTCAATTTTGAGTTATTTACTTTATTATACTTGATTCACACTAAAATCTCACTCCCAGTCTCTACTTAGATAAATAGTGAATTTGATCCTAGCTGTAAGAGAGCTTCCTGATCAACAACGGACTAAATGTCTAGAACTCCTAAGATACCATATATATATATATATATATATATATATATATATATATATATATATATATATATATATATATATATATATATATATATATATATATATATATATATATAATCTTTAAAAAATGGGAATACGAGTCATCTATTTTATATATCTAATATTTTCTTCATTTCTAATTAATGTGAGGCTAAGCATTCACATTTGAATTCCAAATGCCAATAACAACTATTTTATATATATATATATATATATATATATATATATATATATATATATATATATAGAGGGCATATCATATGAGAATGACTTTTTTATATGAGAATGTGAGAATGAATCTGAACCATTGGTTTTTAAAATAAATGGTGGAGATTATAAGTGAATCTTTTTTTTCTCTCTCTTGCATCTTGAAATAAATGAAGTAAGAGAGAGAAAAAAAAGATTCACCCATAATCTCCACCATTTATTTAAAAATCCAATGGTTCAGATTCATTCTCATATAAATATGGCATTCTCATATGATATGCCCTCTATATATATATATATATATATATATATATATATATATATATATATATATATATATATATATATATATATATATATATATATATATATATATATATATATATATATATATATATATATATATATATATATATATATATATATATATATATATATATATATGGTCAAGTAGAGTGGACTTGAGATGAGTTAAGTCTTAGTTAATTGGGCATTTGGCTGGTTCAGGATACAAAGACTTATGGAAAATATTGTATGATGTATTTTTATGTTAAAATATATTTTTAAAATAATTTTTTTATGGAGAATATTTAGATACAATTTCATATGTGTGATTCATATTTTTCTCCAATAAAAATATAACAAATGTATTTAAATATCTTTTAAAGAGTAAGAACATGAGAAAATTAGATATGTGTATGATGAAAATATTTTCATTAGAAAAAGTATAAACCACACCTATATCTATTTTTTTTAATAATATATTTTAATTGATTTGAATATATCAAAGATGAACTGAAAACTCCTAAGAATGAAAAATGTTTTCATCAACACAACTGAAAAGAGGTTACTATTGTTGGCATATAAGAAATGATTAAGCAATGAATAATCTTATTAAAAAAGAAAAAGAAATTCGACCTAAAAGAAATAACCTACCCCAATTAAAGGACTCTCCATCTCTATTTTATATCAACTCCCCACCCTTTAAAAATGTATGATATGGTAGTTAAAACTTCAAGAGTCAATCTCCATCCTCAAGAGTTTCATTCGTATGGTATATAAATATGTCTATATAAGCTTACTCTATTAATATTTTAAGCCAATGTCTTATTGTTGTAACTCTCTCATCACATTGAAAGTGCCTCCTCCTCCTCTTAAACTAGAAATCTACGAAACTATGAACTAACTTGAACAACATGTAACATATACTTTTTTATTTAACAAAGTTTGATTCATATAAAACTATTCAATTAATATATGATTAGTGGACACACACATAACAAAATTCAAAGACCACGTCCTAAAAACAAAAACCTTAACCAAGGACGTGGCAACCACCTTCAAATCAAGTACCTTTTCCGGCAACTAGTTGTTAACTCACATATATACACATATATGATATAGTTTTGTCACAATATTAGAACCACAATATCGTATCATTTTTATTATTATAGCTTCAAGACAAATGGAACTAGAACATAAAACCAAAAACCTCTTCAACTCTTTTGCATCACCAAGAGAAATTTTCTACCTCTTCACACACACACTTTTAAGCCTCTTCCTACCTCTCTCATTTCTTCTCCTAGCTAAACTCTCAGAAATTCAATACTATTTTCAACGGTATCGAAAATATTATTACTCATCACCACAAAATTTTCCATATATTTTAACTCTTGCTCTTCATTTCAACCCTATTATTCTCTACTTTTTAGTTTTTATTATAAGTATAGTTTCATTAATTCATGTCGTATCCGACAAAATTATAAACTTGAGTGACTCGAGCACAATTGTTCAACAACCTCGTCTCTACATTGCATGGATTCTCCTTTGTGTTTTTCAAGTTTTTGTTGGTTTAGGACTTGAAGGGACTATTTTGGTTGGGTTATATGATTATGAACCTTTTAGTTTTGTTGGTGTTGAAACTAGCTTTTTGAGTAGAGTGGTTTTTGTTTTTGGGTTGCATGAAACAACAAGAGTTTGGTGTAGAATGGTGGTGAAGCCAGTTGTTGATGACACTGTTTTTGGGGGTGTAGATAGAAAGGAAAGATGGGTTGAGAAAGTGGTTTTGGCTATGTGTTTAGGAATTTTATGGTGGTGGAAATTGAGAGATGATGTGGAGATTTTGGTGGTTATGAGTGAGGCAAAGAAAGATCAATTGATGGAAGTTGGAATTAATGATTTTGTTGGAGGATGGCTATATTATTGGACTATTATAATTGGGATGGTAAAGGTTGGAAAGGGAGTTATGTGGATTGTTATGGCAATGATTTGTTCTTGTAGAAGGGAAATGAAAAATTCCATGGTGGAAACTAGTGAGAATGATGATAAAGTGTAAAGTAATTTGACCTATGTTCTAATTGTATTTTTTGTTTGTATTTTGTGTCTATTTATTTTCCCACACCCTTCAATTTTGTTCTCCACATATACATTAATGTATTGCATTGTATCTATAACTTCTAAAAATTGTAGTAATAAACTTGGACTTGAATTTAATATTGTATTTATATAACTTACAACTCATGTAAAAAGTATCATGGTGCTATGAAAAACATTATTTTCATCTATATATTTTTAATAACTTATGTTTTATTTTTATGACTTTCTATTTACTACTTTTTTAGTTTTGAAAATTTTAAGAAATTGAAATTTATTTTAATATTTATTTTTCAAAATTTAAAAAGTCAAAATCAGTTTTGAAAATAAAAGTAAATAAATATTACTAAGTCATTGAAAATGGTAGTTATCAATGGTAAGAAAGGTGATCGACAGTGGTTAGTGGTAGTCAAATTAGTAGTTGATAATGGTCAGATTAGTGATTGAAGGTATTTAAAGTGGTGATTAATGATGATCGAAATGGCGATTTATGATGGGCGGTGTTGGTTGAAGTGATAGTTACTAGTGGTCAGAGTGATAATAAGATTGATAATTGAAGATGAATGAGATATGATTCACTGTGGTCAAAATGGCAGTCACATTGATGGTTAACGGTGACCATAATGTTGGTTGTTGGCGGTCAAAAATGGATGAAGTAAGAGTTTGACATTGGTCGACGATAATTAAAATGGTGGTTGAGGATTGTCACAACGACAGTGGTAGAGCCGCTGATTGAAGGTGGATGATGTGGTGATGAGCTTGTGATTGATAATGGTCAAAATGGTGGTCACGGTGGATGACATTGGTTGGAGTGATGGTCATAATGGTAATTAGTGGTGGTTCTCACCAATCAGTTAGAGATTCCAAACCTCAAGAGCAAAATCCCCTTAGAAGTCCTAGGTCCATGAAGGAAGATAGTCAAACATGTGAGATAAAGGCAGACCAATATCCTTGACACTATAGTGGGAGGGTCACTAGGGGCTGAGAGACCAACTTCAGTTGTAGAGATATACCCGCCAAATTATGTTAGTGGAATGTTCACCTGCCAAGATGATTCAGACTCAAATGAAGCTTTGGAGTTCGATATCACTTTCTTAGAGAAAAACATCATTGGAGTCCACTCCCTTGACAACGATCCCATGGCCATATAATTGCAAGGTGTGGCGATTGGAAAATCAAACGAGTATTAATTGATCAAAGAGTTCAATAGACATTTTCTAGTGGTTAGCCTTCGAAAGGCTCAACCTAGACTCAAACGATCTTCGATCTTTCCAAAGCTCACTAGTTGACTTTTTTTTTCAAAAAAGTACAAGTGGGGGGTATATGACCCTCAAAATAAAGTATCTCGTGGTAGACACACCACCCTCCTACAATATAATCATTAGACAACCTAATAATAATGTTTTGGGCATATTTTTAAATCTAAGCTAAAACTAACATTATTTTTTATTTCTGATAAGATATTATAATAAAAAATGATAAAATTTTCTAACTTAAATAAAAAATATAAGAAAATAAAAAATTTAACTGATATATTAAAATAGATTTAATTATAATCTGAATTTAATTGTTATTTATTTTGATGTAAATTTTTTTACATTATCAACTCATCACAACTATTTGTAAATATGACTTTAGAGATCAGTTTGGATCCTCTTCTTTCCTCTTTCCTTCTCCTTCACACAAAACACGTGTAAGATGAAAAAGAAAAAAAAAAATCATAAATTAAAGAAGAGAGATAAAATATAAGAGAAATAAAGAAAAATTAGTGAAAGAGAGAATTGGAGAGAAAATATGGAAGGAGAGGATCCAAGCGGATCCAAGCCCGAGATCACTTTGAAAATTTTTATTTGTCACATATTTTGGTATAATTTTTTAATGTATAATTGAGTTTTAGTAAAAATTTATTACTTAAAAAAGTAAAAATATTGGAGATATTTTTTAATTTAATCGAAAATCATTTATTTTATTTTATAATAAAATAAAATAGTAACTAGGTATAATATATTATAACACATAATTTATTCTATAACTCTATATTTACCACATCAAATATAATTTAATGTCTGACTTAAAATAAAATCTAACAACAAATTTACATTTTATCATCTATTTCAAAAATCATATATTCCGATTCTGTTATTTAAACATAGTCATCACCAAATAAAATTCCCAATTTAATGTTAATATTTTTTTATTCTACTAATGTATCGATCCAATCTAATAATATTTCCTAAAATTATATTTATGCCACTCATTTATAAAACATATTTAAATATTTATTAAGAACGAAAATCTATTAATAAATCTAATAATAATCTGATTGCATGAATCACTCATAATTACACAGATTTATTCTTAACAACCAGCATTAAACACTGTATTTACACTTCATTAATTAAAAATTACAATATTAAACGGATTTAAAAAGAAAGCCCGTTACTATAAATAGAAAACGCGGGATTTGAAAAACAACACGAGAAAAAAGAAACTGTGAATATTTTGAAAAAGTTAGGGTTTCGCTTGATGAAATGGATGAAGATAGAGTGAAGATCGATGAAATGGAAGAAGATGAATCATCAGAACTGAAGAAGATGAAGAAAACGAGAAAGTATCTTCTCGATGAAGATGATTATGATCTGTTGCGTGAGAATAATAACGAAAGCTTCAAAAAATTCAAACGTCTTAAAAAGAATGCTCAACACAATCAAGGTATATGAAAAATAGCTTATGATTTTCATCTTGTTAAAACCTAGAAACAGTTTCTGAGTTTCGAATTGTTAAAACCTAAAAATAGCTTCTGATTCAGTACTATTTTCAGGAGACTTCGGGGATGATTTGGACGAAACCGACTTTGTAGATGAGATTGACGATTTTGTTGTGGATTCTTTTACTCCCGTTCGCACTTTGTGCGAACCACAAGTGTCTTCATCAGCTTTACGAGAAGCTCGAGAGTTATTTGGTGATGTCGATGAGTTGCTTTTGGCTCGCGATCATGTTCGAGGAACAAATGATTTTAGAGAGACTAGACTTGAAGATGATTTTGAGCCTATTGTTCTCTCTGACAAATATATGACTCAGAACGATCACCGCATTAGGGACCTCGACATTCCGGAGAGAATGCAGGTATTTTTCTAAGACTTCTATGAAATAATAATTAAAGTTCCTAGTTAGTTAGATGCATTCTTGTTACTTGAGTTTTTTTTTTCTTTCCCTTGTAGATATCCGAGGAGAGTACCGGTGCTCCTTCACTTGATGAAAGTAGTATAGATGAAGAGGGTCGGTGGATAGTTACTCAACTAAAACATGGGGAAGTCCCTTGGATTTATAAGAAAGATTCAAGGGAGGAGCTACCAGTTGACAAGGATGATATTGTTAGATTTTTGAAACTGCATCATGTGCAAAATTTAGATGTTAGTATTATCTTCCCTTTGATATTTGCATTTGTAGCTTACATGACTTTAGTTTCTTAATATGGATTTTTTATTGTCTTTTAGATTCCTTTTATTGCCATGTATCGGAAAGAGGAGTGTTTAAGCTTATTGAAAGATCTTGATCAACATGAAGCTGGTGATGATGATAATTGGGATAAGAATAACAAGACACCTACTCTAAAATGGCACAAGGTCTATCATCATTTATTTTTCTGCCTTTTACTTTGTTATTATTATATTGTTTCATGATACTGATGATAACATGATAAAAACACTTCAAATTGATTCCTTCCTTGTGCATTTTTTAGATACTTTGGGCTCTACAGGACCTGCACAGGAAGTGGTTGCTTCTTCAGAAGCGGAAGAGTGCCCTCCATTTATACTACAATAAACGGTTTGAGCAAGAGTCGCGTTGTGTATGTGGGGAAACAAGACGAAACTTGAATAGGAAATTGTTTGAATCAGTAATGAGATCATTGAAGGAGGCAGAATCAGAGACAGAGGTTGATGATGTTGACTTCAAGTTCAATTTGCATTTCCCACCAGGTGAAGTGGGTGTTGATGAGGGACAGTACAAAAGGCCAAAACGGAAGTCAATGTATAGCACTTTCAGCAAGGCGGGTATGTGGGAGGTTGCAAACAGGTTTGGGTGTAGTTCTGAGCAACTTGGATTATGTATGTCAGTAGTTATGCTGGTAAGTATGCTTGAATTTAGAACTAACGACTTTGTTTTGACCATAAATTAAAGGCTTTGTTTTGTCTTCCCTCTTCTACAGCCTGAGTGGGAAGATCCAAAGGAAACACCAGAAGAGGTGGCTTCTAACTTCACATGTGCTATGTACGATACACCTGAAGAAGTACTTAAATGTGCTAGGCACATGGTATGTATCTATAACTTTGTTCATAATCATTATAATGTCGCATTTGTTTGATCATTTGGTTATTTTGTTCCAGACGGCTGTTGAGATAAGTTGTGAGCCTAGCATTAAGAAACATGTTCGTTGGTGCTTTTCTGACCATGCTGTTGTGTCAACCTCCCCTACTGCTGATGGAAATATAACCATGGATTCCTTCCATCAGTTTTCTGCGGTGAAGTGGCTGCGAGAAAAGCCTTTGTTTAAATTTGAAGATGTCCAGTGGCTCCTTATACAGAAGGCAGAAGAAGCCAAACTCATTCAAGTTACTATTAAGCTTCCCGATGAGTATCTTAACAAGTTAATAGACCAATTCAACGAGTATTATGTTAGTGATAGTGTTAGCATATCTGCTCAACTGTGGAATAAACAGAGGAAGCTGATACTGCAGGATGCAATTTTTCGATTTCTGTTACCATCAATGGAAAAAGAAGCAAGAGGTGTCTTAGCAACCAAAGCAAAGCATTGGGTACTGATGGAGTATGGGAAGGCCTTGTGGAATAAGGTTTCTGTGGGGCCTTATCAACAGAATGAAAATGATCTTAGCCCGGATGATGAGGCTGCTCCTAGGGTCATGGCCTGCTCTTGGGACCTTGGAAAGCCACAAACAACTTTTGTCATGTTAGATTCGTCGGGAGAAGTGCAAGATGTGCTATACACCGAGTCACTTACTTTAACGTCACAGGTTGTCAATGACCAGCAAAGGAAAAAGAATGACGAGAAACGACTGTCGAAGTTTATAACAGATCACCAACCACATGTTGTTGTTTTAGGAGCAGCTAATTGGCCTTGCACTCGTTTGAGAGAAGTTATATATGAGGTTATTTCTTGTTTCTACTTTTACATCTATATTTTGGTAAATTTATACTAGGAATGCTTACTTCTGTTCTAATTTCAATCACCTTACGAAACATGGAAATTATATTGATAGTTGTCAGTCTTATTCCTATGGCCACTCTTATCCCCATTCCATTCTGTTCCCTCCAATTTATCTTTCACTAAGTAGTTTGGTTAACTTAACAAACCTGAATATTCCCAAGTACTCTGTTTAAAGTTTTAACATCTGAAACATCTACATTACCATCAGACCATATATACTTCTGTATTGAATTTTAAAATGACTTTTTGGCTTAGTAAGAGTTAGTGTAAATTTATTTGAAGAATAAAATCAGTATGTGTTTACATTTTGCTGGGTAACATGCAATGACTACTGTTAAGCTGTAGAAAATGACATGGTCATGCAGTAGGAATTATGATATTTCTTTGCATACAATGTGTCTTATTTTTTGCAACCCCGCGTAAATATTTTTCTATTAGGTTATTATAGGTCTCATCTCATCTGTTGGTTTCTGCTTCTTCTATTAGGTTATTTTTAAGATGATCGAGGAAAATCCTAGAGATGTTGTGCCTGACATGCTCAACATTGTGTATGGTGATGAATCTCTGCCTCGTCTTTATGAAAATTCTCAAATTTCTTCTGAACAACTTCCTTCACAGCAGCTAGGTAAACATTGTTTTGGGTGTGTGCTGCCCATCATCATCTAATGAATCCTATAACTTAGTCTGTTTTTTTTTTGCTTTGACAGGTATAGTGAGGCGGGCTGTTGCTCTTGGTAGATTTCTCCAGAACCCATTGGCAATGGTTGCAGCATCATGTGGGCCCAGAAAGGAAATATTGTCATGGAAGCTGAGCCCTTTGGAGAGATTTCTCAACCCAGATGATAAAATTGAAATGATTGAGCAGGTTATGGTAGATGTGACCAATCAGACTGGCTTAGACATTAATTTAGCAATAAGTCATGAATGGTTATTTGCTCCATTACAATTTATTTCGGGGCTTGGTCCACGGAAGGCTGCAACCTTGCAGAGATCGCTGGTAAGAGCCAGCTCAATTTATTCCCGGAAGGACTTTTTTACAGAACACCAACTTGGTAAAAAAGTGTTTGTCAATGCAGTTGGTTTCTTGCGTGTCCGGCGGAGTGGATTGGCTGCTAGTAGTAGCCAATTTATTGATTTGCTGGATGATACACGAATTCATCCAGAATCCTATATTCTTGCACAGGAGTTGGCCAAAGATGTGTATGATGAGGATGGCAAAGATGATGCAAATGATGATGATGCCCTAGAGATGGCCATAGAACATGTTAGAGATCGACCTAGTTGTTTGAAAAACCTGGATGTTGAGGAATATGCTGCTGGAAAATTTCGTCAAGACAAAATTAAAATTTTCTATGATATTAAAAGAGAATTGATTCAAGGGTTTCAGGATTGGCGTAAGCAATATGAAGAACCAAGTAAGGATGAGGAGTTTTATATGATTTCAGGTGAGACTGAAGAGACTCTTGCTGAAGGTAAAATGGTCCAGGTTACCGTTCGCCGAGTTCAAGCCCAGAAAGCAATATGTGGGCTTGAATCTGGAATTACTGGAATCCTTATGAAAGAAGACTTTGCAGATGACTGGAGAGATATAACTGAATTATCTGATAGGCTACATGAAGGTGACACTCTCACTTGTAAAATCAAGTCAATCCAAAATAGCAGGTATCAAGTCTCCCTTGTCTGTAAAGAAAGTGAAATGAGAAGTGATCGGTTACAGAACAATCATGAAGTTGATCCCTATTACCATGAAGACCGGAGCTCCTTGCCGAGTGAGCAAGACAAAACTCAGAAAGAAAAGGAGAGTGCGGAAAAGTATTTCAAGCCAAGGATGATTGTTCATCCACGATTTCGGAACATCACGGACGAAGAAGCAATTGAGGTTCGCTTCTTAGTAACTCTATGTTGTATTGACCAATGTTTAGAATCATAATATTTTACAAAGTTGTGATTTAATGACCGGTTATGTGCATGCTTAATTTCAACTCTATCTTTATGCAGTTTTTGTCAAACAAGGAACCCGGTGAAAGTATTTTTCATCCTCATTCCCGATGTCCTTCCTACCTAAATTTGACTCTTAAAATTCATGATGGAGTATATGCCCATAAGAAAATAGTCGAAGGCAGAAAGAAACTCGAGGATATCAAAAACTCACTTCAAACCGGAAAGACATTTAAAATTGGAGACGACATTTTTGAGGATTTAGATGAGGTGAGGTACTCCCCTTGTTTTTTACCTACTTTCTTGTGACACTATGACTAAGTGTTTTCTATTCGTTATTGCTTAGGTTATGGACCGATATGTTGATCCTTTGGTTACTCACTTAAAGACAATGTTAAATCATCGCAAGTTCAGGACAGGTATGACAACAGAAGTTGACAAACTTTTGAGGTTTGAAAAGGCGGAGAATCCCATGCGCATAGCTTATGGTTTTGGCGTCTCTCTTAAACATCCTGGCACATTTTTATTGACTTACATCAGAAGTAGTAATCCACATCATGAGTACATTGGTCTTTACCCCCAAGGATTCATGTTCCGCAAAAAGATGTTCAAGGATATTGACAGGCTTGTGGCATATTTTCAAAGACACATCGACGATCCACAAAAATGATTCAGCATCTTCCATTAGAAATGTAGATGCAATGGTGTCAATATGAAACCCTGCAATTGGTGGCTCATCAAGGGGCATCTCTGGGTAGTGGTTAGGGTGGTTCTCATTTGATATGGTTCCGTGTAAAAAATACTTCTGCAAAGGTTTGTTTAGTCTTGAAATGTGCTCTAACTCTAATGAGCCTCAAAGTCTAACTCAGTTAATTTTTTTTGTAACCAAAAACATACACTATTTGTCATTACAGTAAACATCATTCATTGTTATTAACCCATCTACGACGTTCATGTCTTTCGACTAGGAAGTTTTTATTGTGTGCAGTTGATTTGAAAGCCATTTTTATGGTATTATTAGATGATTGATTCGTCGATTTTTCGTTTCAGAATTTCTTCCACTTCATATTTATATATTTTAAATTAAAACATTCAGTAGGAATGTTGTTGCTACTGCATGTTTTAGTTTGAGAGCTATTTCAAGGTTTAGGTAAAAGGAATGTTGCTTTCTTAGGAATGTTGTTGCTTTCTTCTTGAATGACCATTGAGTAGATCTTTTTAATGGAGGGTAGAGAGTCCATAAGAAGAACCTGAGTCTTTATAACAGAAAATTTGTCATTCAAATCTGTTAAAAACTGAATGATGTGATCAATCATGCAGAAATTTCTTGCAGGGCACATAGCTTCACAACTACATTGCTGAATGCACGAACAAGTCGGTATATGTATGTGTGAATTTAGGCCTTCCTATTATCCACACATTTTAGTGTAATAATCAAGAACTTATTTGGTACCTTGTTTGAGATTGTTGATCTCAGCTCGAAGATTTGAAACTCGAATTCTATCAACTTTAGCAAATCTTTCCTTAAGATCTGCTCATACATCAAGAGCATTTTCTAAGAAAATGATCGTTTGAACAATTGGTTCAAAAACTAAATTGAGAAGCCATGAATGAACCAAATAGTTGCAACGCTCCCAAGCTGCTATATTCATATCAAGAGGCTCCGGAATTTCAATGGATCCATCAATGAAAGAAAGCTTAAGCGCTCTTCGCATCGATATTGACCAATATAGATAGTTAGAACCATTCAAAGGAGGTGTAAGCTTTACGGAATTGGGACCTGCACTTGGATGAATGTAGTAAATTGACTCAATATCTCAATTAGAGACTCAAATTGTTAGTTGAACACGCAGAGGCATGGTGAAAAGATCGAAAATTGAACACAATCAAAGAAGGATGAAGAAGTTTGTGAGAGATGCAAGGAAGAAGAAGCTGAAAAATTGAAGAGAAATTAAAGTGTTATGTGATCATACCATATTATGATCAAAGAGTTTAATAACAATGAACACAAAAAGAATGGAAAAAGAATAGTTTCTCATATCGTTGAATTGATTTAATGATTCATAACAATATTTATGTATGTGGGTGATGGTTCACCATATCAAAGTGTACATCACGTGCAAATTATAGTTACTTCTATCACGAGTTAACTAACTTTTTCAACTAAGTAATTAACTAAACCAACTTTCTGTTATCTTTTCTGATTGGTGGATAAAAACTAAAAGATTCTTTTATAAAAATCTTATAGTATAATTATTTATATATTATAGTTATTTGTATTTCTGTTCCAATATCATTTATCTTGAAGTAATGATAATAAAAATCATATTATGATATTAATGTCGCATATTTGGCCGATGATATTTGATGTGCTTATTTCTTACAAGTTTTAGAGAAAAAAATGCGTATTAATTAATTGTTGAATTTATTTATGCTAATCTTTCTTGCTAAATAACACGACTATTCCCATTCATTCTACCACGGAGCTGAATTTAAATGACCTCCAAAAATTTGTAGTAATAACGCTACGATTATGAGGATTTATATTTATAGTTGTATAGCTCAGAAAAATATGTATTTTATTTTTAAGAAAAAAATGTATGTATTTGGTCAAATTTTTTAATCAAATACATCTATCTATAATATATGAAAGATAATAATATAAGAAAGATAAATGTTTTTGAGAAGAGTCTTTTATCTATCTATTATTTAAAAAGATAAATATTTAGGAGATATATAAAAGATAATAATATAAGAAATATAATTGTTATCAGAAAGAGTTATCTATCTATTTATAATTTAGAAAGATAAATAGTCTAGAAAAGATTCATGCACATTTTTTTAATCTGTCACATTTATAATTGAGGGTGACACGTTTATAATGGAGGGTGATTCTTGGTCTAAATTTTGTTTTTTCCAACCACTAATGACAGAGTAGTCTGGTTTCAATCGTTAATTACTTTGACACACATAACATCTAACATCTAGTCCTTCTTCATTTTTAATTGAATTTCTTCTTCTGTATAATAGTTATACTCTTTTTTTCAACCTATTGAATACTTCCGCATACCTCATTTTTCTCATCCTTGCAAACAACCACATTTATAATTTTTTAGCAAATACAGACAATTTTTTGTTAAAGCAGGTCAAATCTCTCTAAACTTCATTTACCATTTAATTTAAATACCAATTTTATTTAATTTCTGTCATTTGTTTTGAATACCATTTGCTAATTTATTTTCATAAATTTCTATTTAAACACTTCATTTAAGAGAAAAGATGAGAGAATGAAATTAACCTCTAAGATAATTCTACTAGATGATATTTTACACAGTAAAAATTTAGTTGTTCAAGATATAAATAAATTAAAGTTCTGTATATAAATATTGAGGAATGCTAGGTTGACAATGCAATTATCACACCGTATGCATACACCGTAAATTTTAAGCTTATTTTGCAGTGGCACAAATTTCCATTTCCATTAAAATAATAAGAGTATACAATATCGTATGAATATACGATGTAAATTGTAAAATTTTGTGTAAGGATATCATTGCTCATAAATATTGGTATATATTGTTATTTTGTAGATTTGTGTTTATCATTGTTTTATAATTTTATTGATTCTAATTTTAATTTACTTATAACTTTTGTTTAGAAACTATGACTTTGTAATAATGAAGAGTTTTATTAAGCATAACTAGTAAAGGAGCATTGCTTCGAGTCTCGCCATGTAGTTAAAAAATCATTAATAAATATAAGATAAGAATGTATTCTACTTCATTATAAATGATAAAAAAAGATTATACTAGATATTATGTATAAATATTGAGATTTATTTTTGCTAGTAAAAATATATGATATAATTAAATTGTTATCCACCCGCTCGATACGGGTCACACAATATCATTATAAATAGTAAATAAAATATTAGATTGATTGTTAAAAAATATACAAATTAAGTACTTTCGGTACGTCAAAAATAAAATAATTAAATTGTTATCTACCCGTGCGTCTACATAGATCGCGCAATATTGTTATAAATAATAAATAAATATAATATAGCGATGGTTAATATATATATATATATATATATATATATATATATGAAAACAAAATTGTGTTATCAAAATAAATATCTTTAAAATAAATATTTAGAAAACAAAATTCAAAATAATAAGTCAAAACATATGAAATTAATATATGTCATCAAAAAAGAAAATTTTGTGTTTTTCATTAGAAAGTTGTGTTATTATCAATCATAATTGTTTCATTTTTTTTTATTAAACCTTATATTTATATTATATTTTTTAGTATAAATAGTACTATCTTATATAAACTAAGAATGAGATTCTTTACAATTTCATAAAATATAATGTTAAATAGAAACATTTATAAATATAAATTAACATTAATATCTAAATTAATGTAGAAATCACGTATAAACTACAAAAATATCTTTAAAATCTATAAATACGTAAGATTAAACATGTATCACCTAATTAAAATGTAAAACTAATTTTTTAATTGATTTACTATTCTTGTTTTCTATTTTATAAGTTTTTCGTTTACTATATTTTGATTTTTAATTATAAATAAATTGAAATAAATCCTTGAAAAAATCAAAGTTTTTAATTTTCTATATAAATTTTATATTATTTATATGTTGTTATCTTGATAAATATTAAAATTTATATTATTATTATTATAAGTATTAATTAGAAACACAATAATACTATATGAACACACAAAACACAAACTAAAAAAAATGAGCCTTTAATTTTCAATGATAAACCTTGCACTCAACCAGAAAAAAAAAAAAACATTAATCCATAGTTCCTTATAAGAATATTAATTTTTTAAAAAGAAATCACAAATAAATCAAATTGATAGATATAATTATTGTATGATATTTTTTATTACTATACAAAAAATTGTAAATTTTATTTTATTTTTAGGAAAAATAAATAAATGTTTTTGGGAAGAGTCATCTATCTTTCCATAAATAAGAAAGATAAATGGGTTGGAAAAGACTCATGCATAGGGTGAAGGTGACACGTTTTTAATGGAAGCTGACACGTTTATAAATGAGGAGGAAGGTGACACGTTTATAATTGAGAGTTATTTTTTGTGTGGGAATTTTGCTCTTTCCAACCACTAATGACTGAGTCTGTCTCAATCGTTAATTAGATTAGCACACATAACAACTCTTTCTTCTTCATTTTTAATTTAACCGTCATTTCTAAATTGTAATTATTGTAATAGAACTATCTATCCAATCAAGCTTTTATTACACATTTACATTTTCAATATTCAATTTCTTCTTTTCTAGAATGGTCATACTCCTTTTCCAATCTATCTGAATTCTTCTACAAACCTCATTCTACTCATCCTTGCAAACAACCATCAATTATAGTTTTTTTTTATCAAATATAGACAAATTTTCTTTGTTAAAGCAGGTCAAATCTCTCGAAACCTCATATATCATTTTATTAAAATATCAATTTTATTTAATTTATATACTTGTTTTGAATTTATGTTTAAAATTTTTTTTACAAGTGTAAAAAATAATGTACAATAGATATAGAGGGTGTTAACCAAATAAGGACTATGTATCCATAATTAAATAAAGTATTAAACCATAGGAATAAATTTATTCACCGACTCTTTCTTTCTCCTACAGTATCTATTATCCAAGGTGTCGCTAGCTGCCACTAATCAAATGATACAGAATTTTCAATTCTATATAATAACAAGTGTGAAACTTTTTGTTTTACTAGTCTTTCAAACAAAATAGACTATAAAAAAAATTAAACAATAAAATATAGCATAAAAATAAAATAAAAATTAAAAAACTCAAATAAAAATTCATATTTAATTTAAGTAATTAATATAAAAATTTAAATATTTAGATAAAATCCAAAATATGAAGAAAAAAAACTTAAACAAAGTATGATTGAATACTTGTGTCGTCAACTTCATGAGCACATTCCAGTTAGAAGAAGAAAAAAATATAAACATAAAATCTCATTTTATTTAAAATTTTAATTTAATAAAAAAAATATAAACATAAAATCTCATTTTAATTTAATAGATTTAATAATAAATTTGTACCTAAATTTTTGAAAGAAGAATTGGATTTAAATTTGCATCTTCACAATTTTTTTTGGTTTGTCTTTTTTTTCTTTCTTTTTCTTTTAGGGGATATGTAACAATGTTATGTCATTCACCTTTGCATAATCCATAAGCATTCGTGTTATGAGATAACTCTTTTATATCTTTAATTCGTCTTCGTTTAGGACGGTATTTTGTTTTAGAAATTGGAGGATAATGAATAACTTGTTGTGAATGAGCTTCATTGTTACAATCCATTATTTGATAATCAACTATTTCATCATCTGCATGTGATGCTTGAAGCAGGCACCGTGACAACAAGTAGTCATAAGGGATTTTATGACAATCTTTATGAAGAAAAACACAAAGAATGTGGTGACACAATATCCCCAAAATTCAAATAGTTTACTACATATAGTTATTTTACCATCCAAAAGAGGTGATGTTTCCTACTATTATCATCTTTATAATATTGCAAAACTAACAAATTACCATTCTGATGAAAAATTGAGTATTGGATGTACCTTTCAAACTCATCTTGAAACTTCTGAAAAGAAAAACCCGTGAGAGTACTTTGAGCTTGCTCTTATAATGGTGACATCAACTTCATATTTGACAATTTCCATTTTTCTAACACTATATCAAGCTCTTTTGTTTGCTTAATATCATTAATTGCTATATAGGGATGGGATCCTGGTCTTTATTGCTTTCTAAACTTCACCTATGTCTTTATTCAGTTCTTGTCAGGCAAGGATCCTGGTGAAAGCATTTTCCATCCTAGTTCACGGGGTCCTTCAAACCTTACATTGACTCTTAAAATTCTTGATGGGGTATATGCCCACAAGAAAATAGCTGAAGGTGGAAAAGAACTCAAGGACACAAGCTTACTTCGAATCGGAAAGACCCTTTCAATTGGAGACGACACTTTTGAGGATTTAGATGAGGTAAGAATAAGATACTCCTCATTGCTTTCTGGATACCTCTTCTTGTGACACAGTGACTTACTCTTTCATACTCATTATTGCTTAGGTTATGGACCGATATGTTGATCCCTTGGTGACTCACTTAAAGGCAATGCTAAACTATCGCAAGTTCAGGATAGGGATGGAAGCCGAAGTTGAGCAACTTTTGAGGATTGAGAAGGCAGAGAATCCCAAGCGCGTAGTTTATAGTTTTGGCATCTCTATTAAACACCCTGGCACATTTATCTTGACTTACATAAAAAGTACTAATCCACACCACGAGTACATCGGTCTTTACCCCAAAGGCTTCATGTTCCGCAAAAAGATGTTCAAGGATATTGACAGGCTTGTGGCATATTTACAAAGGCACATTGATGATCCACAAAATGATTCAGCACCTTCAATTAGATATGTAGCTGCAATGGTGCCAAGGTGAAACCCTGCAACTGGTGAGAAACTGCAATAGTACATGAAAGAAATATTATCCATGTTTACATACTAATTTTGCTCTTGTTGACCATTTCTTCATCGAACTTGTGATTTTCGGGAATTATCTTGTGTTTCGGTTGATTTATAATTTGTCAAATGAACATGAAAATATTGACTTCAATCCTCATCGACGATTTATATATATATATATATATATATATATATATATATATATATATATATATATATACATATACATACATATAGGGGACGTATCAAATGAGAACTTTGGCTATAATGAAAACTGAAAACTTTTAATAATAACCATTGGATTTGAATTAATGGCTCAGATTTACCTTATATTTTAAATACATATTACATAAATATTTTGTTCACTTAAATATTAATAAAATATTAATAAAATATTATAAAATATAAGGTAAATCAGAGCCATTAATTCAAATTCAATGGTTATTATTAAAAGTTCTCAGTTCTCATTATAGCCAAAGTTCTCATTTGATACGTCCCCGTATATATATATATATATATATATATATATATATATATATATATATATATATATATATATATATATATATATATATATATATATATGGGGATGTATCAAGTAGGAGGAATTTTTAAATAAGAGATAAGAGGATTCAATGCTAACCATTGGATTAATCAAGAGAGAGAATTAAATTATTTATTAAAATATTAATATAATTATTATTTCTCTCTCTTGATTAATCCAATGGTTAGCATTGAATCCTCTTATCTCTTATTTAAAAACCCTCCTACTTGATACATTCCCTATATATATATATATATATATATATATATATATATATATATATATATATATATATATATATATATATATATATATATATATATATATATTCATAAAGCTTTGAGGGATAAGGGGTCAAATAATTTGAATATCATTTGTCTTTTCTTGTTTTACTAACAAAAGTAAAAACGTTAATTTCTTATAAAAAAAACCTTAAGTTTCTTTTTGTGGATATTATTGTAACTTACTAGAGAAAGGCTCTGTTTGGTAAGACATCTTTTTGAGCTTATAGCTTATGTTTTATGTCTTATAAGCTCATATGATAATTTAGACCCGTTTGGTAACGGTCTTTTTATCACGAGCTTATAGCTTATTTTATTAGCTTATAGCTTATTTTCCAGACGCTATTTTAAATAGCGTTTTAGCTTATGTCTTATAGCTTATTATTTTTTCCTCCTATTTTATCCTTATTATTTTAATTAAAATTCATTTTTAACCCTTATAATTTATTTTAATTTAAAATAAAATAATTATCTATTAAATATTTTTTATGTCATTTTACATTTATAAGTTAATTAAACCGTCAATTTTACCAAACACTTCAATGAGCTTATAAGCTATCAGTCTCAACCATCCGCTATAAGCTATAAGTCATCAGTCATCAGCCATTAGTCATAAGCTATAAGCTATCAGCTAGCTTATCAGTCAACCGCTATTTTTACCAAACAGACCCAAAGTATATCTTGACATTTTAATTTGATGTCAGATTTGGACATCAATTTAAGTTATTATTGCAATTAAAGTTAATAGTATTTACTATTTATATATTTTTTTTAAACTGAATTCATTAAAAGGAAAAGAGAATAAAAATAAGGGTAATGCTAACGAGTGCCCCGGGGGCACTGGTTAAGAGATTAAAAAGGTAAGTTGAGCATTGTTTAATAAATTAAAAAAAATATGTTTTTATCCAAAATATATGTATTAAATGCATTGAAAATATAAATAATTAACTTTTTTAACGAAGATTAGGTGTATTCAATGCACTGAATCTAAAATATTTTCTTAATTTGAAATGCTTAACCAGTGCCCCTGGGGCACTCGTTAGCATAACCCTAAAAATAAAGTAACAAGTAGTTTTAGATGGTAATTATAATACAAAATGCATGTAATGAATGATTTAAGTAAAAAAAGGAAAGGATCGATAATGCCTAATGCTCAAGCATATGGATAAAAATCAAAGTAATAAAAATTGAATATGGAAAGTATCATAGGAATTAGTGAGGAAGTGATTAAGAATTATTTTTATTCTTTCCACTTTTAAAACTTTTGTTGTTTTACGATTTTGAAAACTTTGGTATTGAATATTGTTCATTTTAAGACGTTTCGTGACATGATAGTTGAGTAAAGTAGTCAATCAACCATTACGCATCCAAGATAAAACAACACACTTTTATATTGTACGATTATTACTTGAAAGATAGATAATCGATTTATAAATATACCCTTTGATGACACTAAAACCATTCAAATATGATATAAATATCATTCATAGTATCTGATATAAAGATTAATTGTAATAATTTCTCAACCGATGAGAAATTCAAATAATTCTCCAAAGAGAATTCAGTAATGATCACCACTCAAAATGAATTTTTAGATACTTTGATTAAATTATGTATCAAGTCAATATATAGTCTAAATACATCATTTATCATTTATTGAATAAATCTAAAAAGTCAAATTTGCTTATAAAAGAGAATGGAGGGAGTACTTTATAATTTCTCTTCTCAAACGAGGAGAAATTAACATATCTCTCTAAAGAAAGAGGGAGAAGTTGACGCTTTGACAATTCGAAATACACAGAGTTGTGAGAGTGAGGAAGGCAGAACTCAATAGAACTTTTTGGTGTGTTTTGGAATGAAACAAGTGATTTCCTTATATAATGAAAGAAACTGGTCAAAATATCTTATCTAATCAATGTATAAATAAGGAATATTTTCAACTTAACACACAAACACACTTATTTTTTCTAACAATGTGAGATTTTAAAAAAAAAACTAAATTCATCTCTTTATTGGAATATTGACATGTTTCAACAATCTCCCACTTGAATTTAAAAAAGTTTTTTAGAAGTAACGTCAAACGTTTCTAAGATTATGCATAAACAGAGGTGTCGATGACTTGAACCTTTGCGTAGCAAGTAGGAGGTCGAATCAACAAGAGTGACACAATTATCTTAAACTCTATCTCAGACATCAAACCCCCTACACAATATTTTTTTAAGGTATATTCTAATAGTCCGTGCTTTAATGACCTTGCCCGCGTATCCCAATTTAGTGGAGGCTCTAGGAATACTGTCTCCAAATCCAGAGGAACCATCATAAGTTCCACAGTCACACATGTGAGTATATCAAGAGTACTCGTGTAGCTAGGTACTCCCTCATACAAAGTAGAGTATATATCTCATTAAAAGTATCTATTATCTCATCCTCATACTGCTTTAGGATTCATGCTTATCTTATTCACACTATCATGATCAACTCATATTACTCACAACTTGTTATTATTCATTGAACCTTTTTCTTGGGATATCTAATCTATAAGGTTGGGTTACCATCATGAGAAACTCATTTCTATTTAGGAATTAGTCACATCTTCTTGGATGTATTATGAACTTTTTCTCTAGCTAGTCCTTTTGTAAAAGGATCTGCTAAATTTTCATCAATGTAGACATGTAACGATTCTAAATTTTCACAATAGCCTCGCTACTATCAACACAATTGGCATATGTATTTCTCATAAAAGGATCTCAACTATCAAGCATCTTAACCAACTTGCTTCTTAATCAGCAGCCATTAATACTATCATTTCAGACTCCATTATGGACTGAGCTAAGATAGTCAATTTCTTTGATTTCTAAGATACAGCTCCTCCAGCTATACTGAATATATAGCTACTAGTTGCTTTAGAATCATCTGATAAGATATTCCAATCTTCATCATTGTATCCTTCAAGTACAACAGGAAATATATGATTATGTAAACAGAGATTCACGATCCGTTTAAGGTACCGCGCGACTCGCTCAACAACTTGTCAATGCTCATTACCCGGTCTACAAGTAAACCTCCACAATAATCCTATGACATATACAATTTTGAGTCTAGTATATTCAGTGGCATACCTAAGACTTCCAATGTTGCTCGCATATTCTTTTTTTCTAGCATTATCACCAGTGTTCTTAAAGTGTTCTTAAACAATCTTACACTTGGGTCGTATGGCCTGCAAGAGGTTTTACAGTCAAAGTAGTTATATTTCATTAAGATCTTCTCTACATAATGAGATTGATCCAAATAAATTCCTTTTTCGGATCTAGTGATCTTGATTTCAAGAATCACACTCGCTTATCCGAGGTCTTTCATATCAAAGTTGTTGCTCAACAATGGTTTCACATCATTAACAGTCTGAATATGGAGAGCCTAAATGTTGTAGTGAGATCACCTACATAGAGACATATAATAGTGCAAATATGGATCTCAAATTTGTAATAAAAGCATTTGTCACTTTCATTCACTTTGTACCCATTCGTTGTCATTAAGTTACTAAAATTCTCATGCCATTGCTTTATATGTTGTTTTAGACCATACATAGACTTATCTAACTTACAGACCTTGTTTTCTTGCTCATGAATTGGTTCATAAAGATTTCTTCTTCTAAGTCACTGTTTAAAAAAGTTGTTTTAACATCTATTTGGCGTACTATAAGTTATAAATATCATCAATTGAAATCAGTACCCTAATGTATGTAATTATAGTGACTCGAAAAAAGGTATATAAGAAATCTATGTTTTCTTTTTGCCTAAATCTTGGCTTTGCACTTATCAACAATTCCATCAGGTTTTGGTTTCTTTTTCAAAATCCATTTACAACTGCTTGATTTGCAACTAAGAGACAATTCTACTAAGTGTCAGGTCATATTAGATTCTAGAGAATCTATCACATCGTTAATATTTTGTTCCCATAAATCTTCATCCAGAGATGACAAGGCTTCTTGAAGATTTGTTGGATCTTCTTCTATTATATAGGCCGCATAAACGGGCCCATAGTATTTAGAAACTCTTGCTCTTTTACTTCTTGAGAGTTTTATTTCTACTTTGATGATGCTTGCGGTGCTTCTTATCCCAGGAATGTGATTCGATTCAATGTCCTCACTATTTCTCAATTTAAAAGGACATTTTTCCTCATAGAACTCAACATCATTTAATTCTATGATTACTTTAGCATTTAGATCATAACACTTATATGCCTTATTATTTGATGCATACCCAATGAATACAAATTCATAGGCTCTACTAGCAAGTTTAAACCGCTTTGGATTTAGAACTCTGACATAAGCTAGACAGTCCCAAGTTGTAAAGTAAGACAACTTTGGTTGTCGTTTCTTCAATATTTTATAAAGAAAGATCTTATTTTTAGATTTGGTAACTCTACTCAAGATATAGAAAACAATCAATTTAAACATAATAGCAATGGCTAGTTCAATAAAAGTTATATCATTTGTTTCTGCTTTACCATTCATTTCAAGAGAATATGGTGCAGTCATTTCATGTACAATTTCAGGTTGTTAATAAAATTCATTAAATGAAGTGGAATCATTTTCAATTTCCCTATCACTACGAAGTCTCCTAATCTTCATACTAAGTTAATTTTCAATTTCATTCATAAAATTCTTAGCGTGTGTTTAGTTCTGCGATGAAAAAAATTGATTTTGAGTTAATTGATTATGTAAAATTGATTCTGGATAAAAGTGAGTTAAAGGTAAAGTGATTTATGTTTGAATAATTTTTTGCAAAAGTGAGTTGAATAATAAATTTCAGTGTAAAAATCACGTTTGATCAGAAGCTACAAATCCTAGCTTCAAGTAGAATCAATTCTGGAAAGCATAATCAATTCTGTTCGAGATCAACCAAACACATCAAAATCAATTTTAGACATCCAGAATCAATTCTAGATGCCTCAAACGTGAAACCAAACATACACTTAAACATAACGATTTCACAAAAATATCATTCTTAGTGGTTATGATCAAATATATCCCACTAGACTGACTAAATCCTTCCTTTTTTTAGAAGAAAACCAAAAACAAGATTCTTTATAATCTTAGACGTATGCATGTCATTTTTTAAGATTAAAGTCTTTTCAAAGGTGGACTCTACTTCACTTCTCAAATAGTGACAACATTAGTGATGTGACCAACTCCCAACAACACTTTCTTATTCGTATATGTTTTGAATATTGCACGATCATAACACACGAGACGAGAGAAGTCAATGTCTATTTACCAACCATCAGATTCATCAATCATGTTGATTTCACTGATCAAAGTAATACATTGCTCACCGGTCAAGTTAACTTGTGCATTAGGAGCACAACAAGGTTTAAGCATAATATTACATTTATTAATCATATGAGCTAGTTTTCCATAATTCAAGAAAGAGAAAACACCAGTGTTGTTTTTTTATAGTGGTGGTTGTTGCCTATCATTTGGAGGTTTAGAATATTGTGTTTCTCATTCTTTAATCATTTATCAAATGGCTTCAAAGGTGCAACGAATTTATTTTTGTTGTTTGAAACTACCAAGACTTTTTCTTTTTGATTTTATCTATGAGATTCTTCTTCAATCAAAAGGCAAATAATCAGACTCTAAATTAAAAATTCTTTTGTTTTGTGATGAAACAATTTTATTTTAAAATAATTTCAAACTAGAGGGCAGTTTATCAATAATAAAAACAATTTGAAATTGTTATCTAAAGACATACCTTCAGTGATAATCTCATATGCAATCTTTTGAAGTTCGTGACACTGAGGATCTACGTACCCTTCAACTATACCATATGATACTTGAGGTAGCAACTACTAACATACTTCTTTGCTCCAACTTCTTCGTGCCATACTTCTTTTTCATAGCCTCCCAAATATGTTTTGCAGTATCACAACTATTATAATAATAATACAGATCATTTGCGAGTCGATTCAAAATATAATTTTGTAGAGATAATCATTCTCTTTCCATAAGGTTATTTCTTTCCTAAGTTTTAAATTATTCACTTTAATATGTGTCGCAGATTCAACTTTAACACTTTTAAATGTTCCATTTGAATCCCTAGGTTTCTTATCGTTAGTTTGTTCATTTGATCAAGAAGGAGCAATAGGATTGTCCCTATTTAGAATGTTGACAAACTCTTTCAACGTTAAGAAGAGCTCCATCTTTTGTTGTCAACATTTAAAATGTCTTCCCTTAAACTTGAACGGTTTGTCAAATACAAAAGCTGCAGAAGTACGAATAATTTCTTCACTAGCCATGGTAGTTCGAAACGTCTTTAAATTTTTGTTTTATGATTTTGGAAAATTTGTCGCTGCGGGAATTACTGGCTCGAGTCGCAGACTAGGTCACTCTCTTTAAGATATTTCGTGACACTACTCAAAGTTGCGCAAAGCAGTCACTCAACCACGACGCCTCCAGGATAAAACAACTCACTTCTGTATGGTACGATTACTAATTGCACCGTAGATAATCGGTCTATAAATATACCCTCTGATGATACAAAAACCATTCGAATATGGCATGAATATCACTCGTAGTATCTAGTATAAAGACCCGTCGTAATGATTTCTCAAACGAGGAGAAATTCAAATAATTCTTCAAAGAGAATTCAATAATGGTTATTTGACCACTCAAAATCATTTCTAAATAGAGAAATTCAAGTAATTTTCCAAGGAGAATCCACAGATTAATACTTGATAAATTTTCAACTCAAACGCTCAAACGAAGAGAAATTAACATATTTCTCTAAAGAGAATTCAAGAAAATACTCGGAAAGTTCAATTAATAAAAAAAAATTAAGAGGGAGAAGTTGACACCTCAACAATTCAAAAGATGTAGAGTTATGAGAGTGATAAAGAAAAAACTCAATACAAATTATTAGTTTGTTTTGAAATGAAACAAGTGATAATAAATTTAACTAGCCAAGATATAAAATCTAATTAGTGTGGTACTTAAGGAATATTTTGAAATAATACATAAACACTTTTTTTTAATAATGTGGGACTTAAATAACTTTTACAAAGATTAAAGACTAAAAGATAAAAAAAAAAGGTGAGACTTAAATAAAAATATGAGATTATTTATATAAGAAATAAAAAATGATTTTTCAAATTATAAATGATAATGTAAAAAAAAATATTGTGGAAAAGTAGAAAGAAGGGATACTGTGGTGTTAGTTTTTTTCTCCTCTAAAATAATGGATATTATTTATGGGTTGAGAACAATAAATATAGAAATTACTAAATAAAAGAGAATGTACAGTATGTTAATTAAATTTTATGGGTGGTTCTAAAATAGATTTATTCCAAAAAAAAATAGTAAAGTGTTTTTTAACATGTAAAAAAAAGTAATAAAAAATATAAAATGTAAAGCAAATAAACACGAGAATTTGTTAAAAAATAAAATGAATAAACATAAGAATTTACTAAAAACTTAATAAATGAAATGCCAACAAAAAAGAAATAAATAAATATGGCTAGTTACCGGGAGAAAGTTAGTAGAATTACTTGTGTTTCAAAAAAGAAACAATGCTTTATTAACTTAAAAAAAAAAAAAAAAACTCATTAATAAAATAAAGTGTTAATAGCCATTTATTCCCTGCCGTATAGGCGAATTTTGATTTATTCCCTTTAAAAAAAAGTTTTGGATTACTCCTCTATAATTTTAAAATTCTAAGTCTTTTGTCCCTTAAGAGAAAAAATTACTTTTTGATTTACCCCCTGGTTTTTACACGCTTAGAGGGTGCCTAAAAATTATAGTTAGATAATCTAATTTTTTTTTAAAGGAGGTAAATCAAAACTCGCCTATATGACAGGGAGGTAAACGGCTATTAACCCTAAAATAAATAATAGCAAATGTAAAGTAAAGCACATGGCTCCAAAATTTGTAGTATAATTAGAATAAACAAAACAAAAACTTTCCTATGCATAAATAAATCCAACTCGATGACCTCCAAAAACTTCACTATTCTCATTCATTCTAGAATGGAGCTGAATTTAAATAACCTCCAAAAATTTGTAGTATAATAACACTACGATTCGGAAGATTCACTAACAGATTTTAATCACATCATGAAATAGAACCTTCATAATCATCATATGGAAAAATCTGAGATCCATCAATGACCGGAGATTAAATTGATGATGATGATTGTGGTAGTGGTGGTAATTTTTAATTTATTTTCTTTTTCTGAGTTGAATCTGAGGGAGGAAAATGGAAGGAAAAAAAAAGATGAATTTTTGATAAATAAGGTATTATATATATTCAAAAAAACAGCTAGTATAAGAAGCGACCCATAGGGTCCAGCCCACACGACAAACAACACCCACCTAAAGGCTCAAAAGAGCCACATACTCACGTAGCTTCCTATTTTGCTAACATCTACATACAACCCTTTATATATTTCCTTTTTCTATATCTCTATGATCTATACCATTACTATCCTTTCTATAGACTTTCCTGTTTCTATACAACCAACATGTGTATACCGTTTTCGCAAAAGTTGTACGAAGAATTTTTGTTCGCCAACCTTTGACCTTGCTGATCCTAATCATCCACCCCACCTCTTGATCCCAATTAAGTGGCTTATGATCAAAACCCACCCACTTCAGCACCCCTCTCCAAATGGTGTGCATGCTTATGCACTGGAAAATAAGGTGTTGGATGCTTTCCTTTTCTATACAGAACTTGCAGTCCTCCTGTGTAATCAAACCAATAGTGCGCAGACGGTCCTTTGTTGCTAACCGCTTATGGCACGCAATCCAAAGTATAAACAGAGCACGGGGAGAAGCTTCAGAATCATACCAAATTTTCTGCCACGGCACCTTTTGTTTAACTTCCATCAGCTCATAATAACTATTGCTAGTCTTGAATTTGCCATCTCTGATCATATTATTCCACTGTGGTAGCCCTACAACTTGGTGCCTCCTGCTGAGGATACTTTTCAATATCCATGAACACGAATGCTTCACCGGGACACTCATCACTTGATCACTCTTAACATAATAAGCATGTATCCACCTGACCTAGAGGTTGTCAGCTTTTGTTTGAAGGTACCAAAGCAACTTCAACATACAAGCACCGTTCCACCTCTCAAAGTCAATCACATTCATCCCTCCTTGGCACTTGGGCTCGCAAATTTTGCTCCATGCGACTAGAGACTTTCTGGAATCACACTTTTTCCAGTCCACAAGAACGGCCAGCACAACGCTTCAACCCGATGAATTACACCCTTTGGGACCGGCATGCACTAAAACCAATAATTTATGATGCTAAAAATTACATTGTTTATCAGCTGAATCCGCCCGACATAACTGAGCATATGAGCACTCCAATGCTGCAACTTAGTCGTCACTTTGTCCACCAAACTCAAGCACTGAGTATTAGACAACTTCTTGCTCTGAAGGGGAATACCCAGATATCTGAAAGGGAAACTACCATTAGAAAAACCAGTTATATCACAGAGTTTCTGCACCATATCATTCTCCATGCCACCACAATATATGTTACATTTAGCAGGGTTCGCCACTAAGCCCGTAGGTCTAGACAACTCATTGAATCGTTTCATCAAAGCTTGACAGAAATCTCATCACCCCTCGAGAACAAGAGAAGATCATCCGCAAACAAATTGTCCACAATCTTGAGTCTTTTACACTTACTAGGGAAGTTGAACTCAGGGATACAATGTAAACCCTCCGGCTTTCTATGGAGATACTCCATAACTAAGACAAACAACATCAGGGAAATTGGGTCCCCTTGGCGCAACCCACGTTTGGCCTCTAAGACTTTCGAATGACAACCATTAACGTTGAATTGGTAGCTCACGATCTCCACTGCCTGCATAACCCAACCAATAAATTTTCTAGGTATACCAACTTCCTCAAGGATAGTCCTCAAAGCTTTCCAATATACGGAGTCGTAAGCTTTCTGAGTATCCATTTGAAGCATGCACCGAGGCATCCCACCCTTTCTAATGTATCCTCTCACTAGTTCATAAGCTAAAAGGACATGGTCATGAATGTGTTGCCCCGGCACAAATGCAGCTTGATTCTTGCTTACAAGATAACTCAGAACATTTCCCAGCCTGTTAGCCAAGACTTTAGAAATCAATTTATATACAGTAGTGCATCACGAAATGGGCCGGTATTCTCTAATGGTTCTTGCCTGGTCATGTTTAGGTATAAGGGTCACAAGGGTTCTATTAAACCTCTTATCCATAGTACCTCTGTTGAAAAACTCCATAACACAGTCAGTAACATCAGCTTTAATAATACTCCACGTGTGTTTGAAAAATTTCGCACCATACCCGTCCACCCCGGGGCTCTTATTAACACCAATACTCCTCAGGGCATCTTCCAGTTCAGAGCTTGTAATAGGTTGCACAAGTTGTGCTCTTTGCACCATATCTAGCTGACTCCCTCTCCTTAAGACCTTGATATCAACCCCCTCGCTAGTGTCAGCAACAGACTCTATGAGTTTCCCATAAAACTGAAGAATCTCCTCTTCAATATCACTCTGGTTATCAAGCATCATACCATCCTCTCTATACAGCCTGTGGATTCTGTTGTTCTTTTGCTTGCTCTTGAGCGTAGCATGGAAATACGAATTTTTATCGTCCCCCAACCTAATCCAGTTAATTTTAGCCCATTGCCTCAAAATATATTCATCCATATCATTCTATTCCAATAATTTCTCAGTACTTTGCTTTTCCCTCTGGATAAAAGATGTATTCAATCTGTCCTGACTCAACAAATTTTGCATAATCTGCAAATTTTCCCTCTCTTTTTCTATTTGCTGCTTAATCCCTAATAGGGGTCTACTGAGCTTCTTAATCACATATTGTAACCTCATGAGTTTCTGCCAAAGAATCTTGTAGAACTGCCAACAACACCTTTCATCTAGTTATTCCTTACCTCTGATAAGAACTCAGGTCTATCAATAACCAAATTAATGAATTTGAAGTTGCTTTTCATCCTCGTCTTATCCTCCTAAGCTCTGATGCAGAGCAGAGCATGGTCTGAAACTCCAGGCTCAAGGACATACAAAATCAAATCCCCATAAACCTGCAGCCAGTTCATGTTAGTAATAGCTCTATCAATTCTAGTATAAATGACCCCATCTGCATGTTTGTTGAACCAGGTAAATCTGTCTCCCTTACTATCAATTTTAAACATATCACTGTTGGCCATCATCTCCCTCAAATTAGAAAACTCCCACTCTCTAACAAGACTCCCCCCACATATATCCTGTGTACTCAGGACATTGTTAAAGTCCCCCATAAGCATCCAAGGTCCCTGCTGAGGTTTACCAAGATTATCAATATCTTTCCACAATACTCTTCTCTTGTCAATTTGGTTAAGGGCATATATAGTCGTCAGCCAGTAAAGAAAATCACTAGCATTATTATACACCCCACAGTGAATAAATTGGCTTGTATCTCTAACAAAACGCAGCTCCAACTGGTTACCATCCTACATAATCTAAATACGCCCATTACTATGATCTTTATAATTGTCCAAATACGTCCATTTATTACCATACAACATCCTATCTTTACCAGCATTTTGTTCTTTTACCCTTGTTTCAACTAAGATGGCAATGGTTGGATTCAACCTAAAGAGGTGGGAGCTAACCTCTCTATTACTTGCCACTTTATTCAACCCCCTTATGTTCCATGAAATGATCATGGATCACCCACAGGGGCCCTTTTAGGGTCATTCGAAACCCCTAAGGGAAAAAACATTCGAATAGAACAAGTTATTTTGGCTATTTACAATTACCTCTTTTCCACGAGTTCTTGTTTTCCTATTGACCTCTGTCCACTTCTCATCTTCAAGAGATGTATGGAGCTGCTCAACCTGAACTGCTGGAGTTTCCTGACTAGGATCCTCAACTGTATCTTCCTTAAGTTCCTCAGTCTGCAGATTTGGCTGCCAATTATTTATGGACAGTTTCAGACCATTATTACACACATGCCCAACTTTCTGGCACCGTTCACAGAATTTAGGTCTCCACTCGTACTTCACTTTCTGCTTACGCCTCTCGCCTTTCTGATCTTTGATGACAACCTCTTCACAAAGTTTTTGTGTAACATCAACCAAAACCAATATTCGCGCGTATGTAACTCTCAGCTTTCCTGCAGTGCATTCATCCGTAAACCAAGGCGTGCCAATCATACTACCAATATTTCCCAAGCTCCTTTCACCCCATAGATACAAAGGCAACTGCAGAAGTTTAATCCAAATTGACATCGTTCTGAGCATATCCTTTTCCATCGAGAAATTTGGTCTCCATTCCATAATTACCATAGGCGCATTGTGGATAGTGTATGGACCCTTCATCATGACTTTATCCATATCTGCATACGATTTGAACTTCAGAATGAAGTATCCTTCATCATTGAAGAACATCCCAGGCAGTGCCACAAAATTCTATGTCTTACTCATGTAGTTTTTCACAGCATTCATACTCAAATTAGCCCCTATCACATACATGATCAACGTCGTATCCCAAAACCAAAGCTCCGATTCAACATCCTCATCCTTAATTTCGACTTCCTTAACCCCATCATTGAGTTTTGGAGCATAGTATTGAAGCTGAATGCCATTAGATGAATTCCTGTTACCACGAATCACATCCACCCATAGCCTATCACCTCCTTCCCCTCCCTTGTCTTCTCCTCAGTCGCGATTTTAGGGTTTTTTGATTCCCCAAAAATAGCATCATCCGTCTCCTCCGTATCTTCCTCAACCACTACTACTTCTTCAGCCACTTCCCGTTGTCCTCCCACCGGTGACCCTTCCACCGTTGCGCTGCTATTTCCCGGCGACTAAGTTGCCTTTTTCTTCGGCGGTCGTCCCCTTCCCTGAGTCATAGCTTTAATAATGATTGGGATATTTTATCTTTTTATAAATAATAATAAAATAAAAATAAAAACAAAATATTTATTTACTATGAATATATATATATATATATATATATATATATATATATATATAATTTTATTTTATTTATTATTATTATTTTTGAAGAGATATTTTATTTTGTTTTAAAGAAGAAAAAAAGATAAATGTTTTTCGGGAAGACTCGATTATCTTTCTATAAATAAGAAAAATAAATGGTTTGGAAAAGATTCATATGCACTTTTTTTAATCTGACACGTTTATTATTGAAGGTGACAAGTTTATAATTGAGGGTTATTTTTTGTGTAAATTTTTCTTTTTCCAACCACTAATGGCAAAGTCTGGTTTCAATCGAATAGTGACCTTGATCATTATTATAAGAAGAAAAAAAACAACCTTAAATTTTGGTCACTATTATAAGCAAAAGTCCTTAACTTTTACTAGTTAATACTTGCATTAGTATTATACCCTTAATTTAAGTCAAGAACATTTAATGTTAGTAGTTGATTCATCAAATATAACTAAAAATATTATAGTAAATTTTATTTAAGTTGGACATGAAATCAAGAAAATTAATTACACATACTTTTTATAATTGTGATCGGAAGGAGTATAACATAACAACTCTTCATTATTCATTTTTAATTGAATTGTCCTTTCCAAATTTTAATTAAACTATATATCCAAACTTCTATTGACACATTTGCATTTTCAATATTCAATTTTTTCTTTACTAGAATGATCATACTCATTTTTCAACTTATCTAATTCATTAGATTCTTCTGCAAACCTCATCCTTCGCACAACCACCAATGGTAATTTTTCAACAAATACATACTTTTGATTATAAAGCAACCTCATATATTATTTGATTTAAATACTATTATTTTTAATTTGTGTCATTTTTTTAAATAATAAAAACCCTTTGTTAATTTGTTTTCAAAATTTTCTGATATTAAAGTATTTTTTTGCAAAAATTATAGTGTAAAAATTATGTACAAACAAAAGAATTAATGTGAGATAACAACATCATTATTTTTAATGATTCACGTTTTAGGTGTATTTAAAATATCAATGGAGTTATTATGTTAATTAAAGTATTATTAATGTAAAATACTCAACATAATGATTAAAGTTTGAATGTTTTTTATAATAACTAAAAATATAAAATTATTAAAATAAAAAAATATTTAATAAAACAATATAATAAAGGTAATTATTTATTTTTTCCTATTAATTTGATTATTTGATCCCTTTTCGTTAATTTGGTTTTTTATTTTTTTTAGACTTTTGTAAATTTGATGAAGAAGTCGCTGAGGACTATATTAACCGCCTAAGATCTATGGATGAAAGAAGCAATCTCGAAAGAAATGTCATTAACAAAACAAAGTTTATCTATATGGCACATAACTTTCAAATTTAGTTCTTGGTTTAATGTTATACTTCAAGACAAGTATGCAAAATGGTGTTATGCTTTTTATGTATTGCATAAATTGGAGACATGTGAAGAATTTGAGTTTAATGGCCAAAAGTTGTTGCTAAGTATAACTTGCAGACAAATAAACACGTGAAAGGATTGTATGATATTATATTAGAAAGTATTAGGCACTCGTTTATCTTCGTGAATATTTCTTTGGCGGAAAGACAACCACTAGAAGATCAGGGAGTATTAACGCATTCATTAAGAGAGTCATCAATTCCCACACAAGTTTAACTGACTTTGCAAAGCAGGTATGCCATATTTTTAACTATATTAGTACTAATTGTTTCTAAATTGTTCATTAAAAAATTATAAATTAATTTCAAGTTAATAGAGCAATAGGGGTGAGAATAGGCTAGGCTAGGCTTTATAAGGCCTGAGTCTGGCCTACGATAAATTTACAAGGCCTGAGTCTGGCCTACGATAAATTTACAAGGCCTGAGTCTGGCTTATGACCTACTATAGACTCTTTTTTCAGTCTCTCCTGGCCTTTTAAAAAACCTGGTCTAGTCTAAAAGCCTATTTAAAAGCCTCTTTCTCATTTAGTTTTTCAATTAATTCGTATTACTTAAAAAGACTTATAAATCGGCCTATATATGAATATTTATGTCTGTCTATTTAACATTTTTTTCTAATATATATGCATATATATATATATACACACACACACACACACCAACATATTTCGCATTTCTTCTAATATATATGCATATATAAGCCAACCCATTTAGACTTTTTTTAATATATTTAAAAATATAGGTCGGCCTATAAGACTTCATAGGTTTTTTTAATAGCCTAAGCATGGTCTATGTAATTAAATAGGTTTTTAAAAAAGTTTAAGTCTGGCCTTTTTATCAAATAGGTCTGGCCTGGCCTTACATAGGCTAGGCTATTGGCCCATGTAAGCCGACCTAGCCTATGCCCATCCCTATATAGCAATTAATGATATTAAGCAAACATAAGAGCTTGATATAATGTTAGAAAAGTGGAAATGGTCAAATATGAAGTTGATGTCACCATTACAAGAGCAAGCTTAAAGTGCTCTCACGGGTTTTTCTTTTCACAAGTTTCAAGATGAGTTTGAAAGGTCCATCCAATACTCAATTCTTCATCAGAATGGTAATGTGTTAATGTTGCAATATTATAAAGATGATAATAGTAGGAAACATCACCTCTTTTGGATGGTAAAATAACTATATGTAGTTGTAAACTGTTTGAATTTTGGGGATATTGTGTCGCCACATTCTTAGTGTTTTTCTTCATAAAGATTGTCATAAAATCCCTTATGACTACTTGTTGTCACGGTGGCAGCTTCAAGCATCACATGCAGATGATGAAATAGTTGATTATCAAATAATGGATTGTAACAATGAAGCTCATTCACAACAAGTTATTCATTGTCCTCCAATTTATAAAACAAAATACCGTCCTAAACGAAGACGGATTAAAGATATAAAAGAGTTATCTCATAACATGAATGCTTATGGATTATGCAAAGATGAAGGACATAACATTGTTACATATCCCCTAAAAGAAAAAGAAAAAAAAGACAAACAATTTTTTTTTTTTTTGTGAAGATGCAAATTTAAATCCAATTCTTCTTTCAAAAATTTAGGTACAAATTTATTATTAAATCTATTAAATTAAAATGAGATTTTATGTTTATATTTTTTTTATTAAATTAAATTTTTAATTAAAATGAGATTTTATGTTTATATTTTTTTCTTCTTCTAACTGGAATGTGCTCATGAAGTTGATGACACAAGTATTCAATCATACTTTGTTTGAGTTTTTTTCTTCATATTTTAGATTTTATCAAAATATTTAAATTTTTATATTAATTACTTAAATTAAATATGAATTTTTATTTGAATTTTTTAATTATTATTTTATTTTTATGCTATATTTTATTGTTTAATTTTTTTATAGTCTATTTTGTTTGAAAAACTAGTAAAACAAATAGTTTCACAATTGTTATTCTATAGAATTGAAAATTATGTATCATTTGATTAGTGATAGCTAACGACACCTTAGATAATAGATACCGTAGGAGAAAGAAAGAGTCGATGAATAAATTTATTCCTATGGTTTAATATTGTATTTAATTATGGATACATAGTCCTTATCTGGTTTTACAACCTCTATATCTATATAAACATAAATTTACGAAAACAAATTAACAAAGGGTATTCAAAACAAGTATATAAATTAAATAAAATTGATATTTTAATCAAATGATATATGAGGTTTCGAGAGATTTGACCTGCTTTAACAAAGAAAAATTGTCTATATTTGATTAAAAATTATAATTGATGGTTGTTTGCAAGGATGAATAGAATGAGGTTGGTAGAAGAATCCAGATACATTGAAAAATGAGTATGACCATTTTAGAAAAGAAGAAATTGAATATTGAAAATGTAAATGTGTAATAAAAGATTGATGGGATAGATAGTTCTATTACAATAATTACAATTTGAAAAGGATGGTTAAATTAAAAATGAAGAAGAAAGAGTTGTTATGTGTGCTAAACTAATTAACTATTGAAACAGACTCTGCCATTAGTGGTTGGAAAGAGCAAAATTCCCAAACAAAAAATAACCCTCAATTATAAACGTGTCACCTTCCTCTTCATTTATAAACGTGCCAGCTTCCATTAAAAACGTGTCACCTTCACCCTCAATTATAAACGTGTCATTTTTAATTAGAAACGTAAAGACTAAAAAATATGCATGAGTCTTTTCCGACCCATTTATCTTTCTTATTTATGGAAAGATAGATGACTCTCCCCAAAAACAAGTATTTATTTTTCCTAAAAATAAAATAAAATTTAAATTTTTTTTTATAGTAATAAAAAATATCATACAATAATTATATCTATCAATTTGATTTATTTGTGATTTCTTTTTAAATAAGAAACTATGGATTAATGTATTTTTTTTGTTTTTGTGGTTAAGTGCAAGGTTTATCATTGAAAATTAAAGGTTCACTATTTTAGTTTGTGTTTTGTGTGTTTATATAGTATTATTGTGTTTCTAATTAATAATAATAATAATAATAATAATAATAATAATAATAATAATAATAGTAATAATAATATAAATTTTGATATTTATCAAGATAACAACATATAAATAATATAAAATTTATATAGAAAATTAAAAACTTTGATTTTTTCAAGGGTTTATTTCAATTTGTTTATAATTAAAAATCAAAATATAGTAAACGAAAAACTTATAAAATAAAAAACAAGAATAATAAATCATTAAAAAAATAATTTTCACATTTTAATTAGGTGATACATGTTTAATTGTAATCTTACGTATTTATAGATTTTAAAGATAATTTTGTAGTTTATACGTGATTTCTACATTAATTTAGATATTAATATTAATTTATATTTATAAATGTTTCTATTTAACATTATATTTTTTGAAATTGTAAAGAATCTCATTCTTAGTTTATATAAGATAGTACTATTCATACTAAAAAAATATAATATAAATATATGTTTTAATAAAAAAAAAAAACATGAAACAATTATGATTGATAATAACACAACTTTCTAATGAAAAACACAACATTTTCTTTTTTAATGACATATATTAATTTCATATGTTTTGATTTATTATTTTGAATTTTGTTTTCTAAATATTTATTTTAAAGATATGTTTGTAAAACATATAATCATTATCAATTATTGATATTAATCATTAATAATAGTAAATAAATAAATTATTATGTTGTTTCAATATTATAACTAATTATTAATATTATTTATTTATTAATAAAATAAATAATAATTATATTTATTTACTATTTATAACGGCGTTGTACGACCCGTGCGAACGTATGGACAAATCACTACTTAATTATTTCTTATAATTTTACTAATAAAATACACATTTTTAACCAGCAGAAACTACTTTTTATATATATATATATATATATATATATATATATATATATATATATATATATATATATATATATATATATATATATATATATATATATATATATATATATATATATATATATATATATATATATATATATTAACCATCGCTATATTATATTTATTTATTATTTATAACAATATTGCGCGATCCGTGTAGACGCACGGGTAGATAACAACTTAATTATTTCATTTAGTTTTTCTATCAAAATATATTTTTTTGACGTACCAAAAGTACTTAATTTGTATATTTTTTAACAATCAATATAATATTTTTATTTTCTATTTATAACGATATTGTGTGACCCGTGCCGCGCGGGTAGATAACAATTTAATTATATCATATATTTTTACTAGCAAAAATAAATCTCAATATTTATACATACACTACAAGAAATCCTCTCCCCAGCGACATATTTTAGCGACGTGGAAAACACGTGGCTCAATATTTTCAGTTGCGACGTGAAATACACTTCGCAAGGTGTTTTTAAATATTAAATAACTTTATAGCCATAAAGTAATCAGAAATCAGACATTGGGTTATGTGAAAAAAGGTTGCGACGTGGGATACACGTCACTATATTAAATTTATAAATTAAAATATTAAAAGCTATAACATTCACATGGGGGGAGATTCAAATTTTTAAAAATTTGGTTGTGATGTTACAAACACGTCGCTACATTTAGAAACCAAACACAACGTTCCACTGAAGTGACATGGTGACAGCTTTGCAGGCAGAGACATTAATTAATGTTACCGTTGTCATGTTGCGACGTGTTTCTCACGTGGCAAATAGCGATGCGATTCTCACGTCGCTACTTGGTATATTTATGTACGCAATTCACTTCACTCCACCACCATTCATTAGAACAACAACACAAACACAATTCATTTTCGTTTCCTCTGCAAAACCAGAACCACAACCCTTCTCCCCCAAAACCAGAAATCCAACCCTTCTCTCCCAAAATCCAATTGCAATACCAATTCAATCCCAAATATTTTTCTTATATCAAAGGTAATTAAGATTACATCAGTATTTTCTTATAATTTCATTCTATATTCTGTTTTTAATTTTTGATTTTTTTTGTATAGATTTAGTAGATTGAAGAAGGTGGAGTAGATTGAAGAAGGAGGAGTAGATTGAAGAAGAGGTAAGTTATTTTTTTTCTAATGTAGCATATTTTTAATAGATTTATTAGGTTATTTTTGTATAGATTTTAAAGAGATAAGTTTTTTTGTATAGATTATAATGTGATATATTTTTAATAGATTTAATAGATTTATTAGGATATTTTTAATAGATTTTTGTTTTTTTGTATAGATTAATAGATTTATTAGGTTATTTTTTAATTAGGTTATTTTATAAATTAAAACGAAATTATAAATTAAATAATTATTTATAAACGAATTATTATATATTAATATTATTAAAACGAATTTTTTGTTTAATATTTTACAATATATAAAATAGATTATTATAAATATTAATATAATTTTAAAACGAATATAATAGTTATATATATTATAAAGTTTTCATTTTTAAGAATATAATATGGATCAATCTGATATTTATGGAGATGGAGATGACGCGGAAGACGCAATCTGATATGGAGCAACAGTATGCGCGGTAGATAGAGGGCATTATGAAGAAGCAATCTGAGATGGAGGAGCAGATGAGACGATTTATGCAAGATGGTGGAAATTATCGTAATGTTCCTGATCCAGAGCCGGAGGGTGACAGAGTGGATGATGATTTTAACCCTGATAATTATTTTCCGAATGATGATGATGCCTCATAAAAACATTTTGTATTTTATTTGTTTTTAATTTATATTTATGTAACTTATTCTACATTTTAATTCATTAAAATATTAGTTTTAAATTTTTAGTTTTATTTAATTGAATTTATTATATAAAATTTATTATATGAATTTATTTTATAAAATTTTATTATATAAATTTTATTATATAAAGTATATTTTATAAATTTTATTATATAAATTTTATGATATATAAATTTTATTATATAAATTAATTAATTTATTCTATAAAAATATAATTATACCTGCGTTATTTAATTTTTTTAAAAAAACAACATTCAAAGTAGCGACGTGAGACCAACGTCGCTATAAAAGTCAATAGCACAGTCCCCCACACCTGCCACACCTGCTCTGCGTGCAGGGAGATGTTCTCCATATAACTTTATTGCGACGTGGGAATCACGTCGCTACCTTCTGACGTGTCTTCCACGTCGCTACTGCTTTGCCACACGTGCTCCTGCGACATAGCAACACATGTCGCTATTGTTTGATTGTGACGTGATTTTTAACATTGCGACTTGGCATCCACGTCGCTGTAGAGCAGTTTTTTGTAGTGATAATATCTGGTATAATCTTTTTTTTATTATTTATAATAAAGTAGAATTCTGCTCTGCGTGCAGGGAGATGCTCTCCATATAACTTTATTGCGACGTGGGAATCACGTCTCTACCTTCTGACGTGTCTTCCACGTCGCTACTGCTTTGCCACACGTGCTCCTGCGACATAGCAACATACGTCGCTATTGTTTGATTGTGACGTGATTTTTAACATTGCGACTTGGCATCCACGTCGCTGTAGAGCAGTTTTTTTGTAGTGATAATACCTGGTATAATCTTTTTTTTATTATTTATAATAAAGTAGAATACATTCCTATCTTATATTTATTAATGATTTTTTAACTACATAACGAAACTCGTGCGAAGCACTGCTCCTTTACTAGTTATGCTTAATAAAACTCTTCATTATTACAAAGTCATAGTTTAAACAAAAGTTAAAAGTAAATTAAAATTAGAATCAATAAAACAATGATAAACACAAATCTACAAAATAACAATATATACCAATATTTATATACAGAACTTATGTTGGTTAATTTATTTATATCTTGAACAACTAAATTTTGACTGTGTAAAATATTATCTAGTAGAATTACCTTAGAGGTTAATTTCATTCTTTCATCTTTTCTCTTAAATAAAGTGTTTAAATAGAAATTTATGAAAACAAATTAGCAAATGGTCTTCAAAACAAATGACAGAAATTAAATAAAATTGGTATTTAAATTAAATGATAAATGAAGTTTAGAGAGATTTGACCTGCTTTAACAAAAAATTGTCTGTATTTTCTAAAAAATTATAAATGTGGTTGTTTGCAAGGATGAGAAAAATGAGGTATGTGGAAGTATTCAATTGAAAAAAGAGTATGACTATTCTACGGAAGAAGAAATTCAATTAAAAATGAAGAAGGACTAGATGTTATGTGTGTCAAAGTAATTAACGATTGAAACCAGACTACTCTGCCAGTAGTGGTTGGAAAAAGCAAAATTTAGACCAAGAATCACCCTCCATTATAAACATGTCACCATCAACTATAAACGTGACAGATTAAAAAATGTGCACGAGTCTTTTCTAGACTATTTATCTTTCTAAATTATAAATAGATAGATAACTCTTTCTAATAACAATTATATTTCTTATATTATTATCTTTTATATATCTCCTGGTTATTTATCTTTTTAAATAGTAGATAAATAAAAGACTCTTCTCAAAAACATTTATCTTTCTTATATTATTATCTTTCATATATTATAGATAGATGTATTTGATTAGAATTTTTGACCAAATACATACATTTTTTTCTTAAAAATAAAATAAAATACATATTTTTTTCTGAGGTATACAACTATAAATATAAATATAAATCCACATAATAGTAGCGTTATTATACTGCAAATTTTTTGAGGTCATTTAAATTCAGCTCCATGGTAGAATGAATGGGAATAGTGGTGTTATTTAGCAAGAAAGATTAGCATAAATAAATCCAACAATTAATTAATATGCATTTTTTTCTCTATAACTTGTAAGAAATAAGCACATGGAATATCATCCAAATATGCGACATTCATATCATAATATGATTTTTATTATTATTACTTCAAGATAAATGATATTGGAACAGAAATACAAATAACTATAATATACAAATAATTATACTATAAGATTTTTATCAAAGAATCTTTTAGTTTTTATCCAGCAATTAATCAGAGAAGATAATAGAAAGTTGGTTTAGTTAATTACTTAGTTGAAAAAGTTAGTTAGCTCATGATAGAAGTAACTATAATTTGCACGTGATGTACACTTTGATATGGTGAACCATCACCCACATATATAAATATTGTTGACCAAATTAAATCAAGGAAATATATTTTAGAATTGGTTCTAGAAGTAGTTAGAAAATATTTGAGTTTTCTTAATTATTAAGTTTTATATCTTTTACTTAATAGATAAGTATCATAGCAGGATCAAGCTAATACCACCGCCATTTATTTTTCTAACCGCCATTTAATTCCTTAATCTATAAGGATTGAAAAGCCTATATAAAGGCAAGGTTGTTTAGTGTAAGAAATATATCAAGTTAGAAATAAAATAGTGAGTTTGTTATAAACTACTCATTCTCCTTCCTTTGTTATGTGTGTGGTGTTTATAAATTAAAGTCTCATTTGATATCAAATTGGTATCAGAGCAGGTTAGGTCCTGCTAGTGTGAGTGTCAAAAAAAAATATTTTTGAGTGTGTGAGGAACAAAAGAGTTCTCATTGTGTCAAAAATTATTGTGAGTATTTTTTGAGAGATATGGCAAATTACAATTTTGTCTGGTCTGGTCCAAAATTAACCGCAGAGTTAGATTTCAGTTACTGGGAATTGTTGATGACAACATATTTAAAAGCTCACAATGTTTGGAGCTTTGTAGATCCTGGTTTACAAGAAGGAGCTGATGAAGTTGCTCGTAGAAGGGACCAGTTGGCACTTTCACAAATTCATCAAGGAATTGATTACTCAATATTTGGCAAAATAGCAAATGCCAAAACTGCTAAAGAAGCATGGGACATATTGAAGCTGTCACATAAAGGAGTAGAGAAAGCTCAGAAGTCCAAATTACAATCGCTGCGTAGAGAATACGAAAGGTACGAAATGTCTAATTCAGAAACAGTAGAACAATATTTTTCTCGTGTTATAAATCTCGTCAACAAGATGCGAGTATATGGAGAAGATATTCCAGATAGCAAAGTGGTAGAAAAAATTCTACGTACGATGCCGATGAAGTTTGACCATGTGGTGACTATAATAATTGAGTCCCACGATACAGATACTCTGTCTGTAGCAGAATTACAGGGAAGCATTGAAAGTCATGTCAACAGAATATTAGAAAAGACCGAAAAAGTGGTAAAAGAAGAAGCTCTAAAGAGTCAGGTGAATTTCAACAACACTTCTGAGTCAAGTCATATTGTAGAAGAAAGAGGTCAAAATACTTTCAACAGAGGAAGAGGAAATTATAGAGGCAGAGGCCGAGGAAATTATGGAGGAAGAGGACGTGGCAACTTTAACCAGTTGAGAGACAATAATTTCAATCCATCCAATCAAGGAAGAGGTGGAAATAATTTTGGATACAACAATCGTGGTCGAGAAAACAATTTTGGATTCAACAATCGTGGTCGAGGAAGAGGTATCTACAACCAAGAAAGGACGAATTATAGTTGTTATCACTGTGGAAAGTTTGGACACAAAGCATCTGATTGCAGATACAAACATCAGGCAAATGTGGCAGAAAGTTCGTATCAAAATACAGGTGAGTATTTTGAAAATCCACAAAATTTATTTTTGGCCAGTAATACATTTTCTGAGGAAGAGGATATTTGGTATCTGGATACTAGATGTAGTAATCACATGTGTGGGAAAAAGGAATTATTTTCTTCTCTAAACGAAACGGTAAAATCTACCGTGAAGTTTGGAAACAATTCAAATATTCCAATTTTGGGAAAAGGCCGAATTGCTATCAGGTTGAAAGATGGAACTCAAAACTTTATTGGTGATGTTTTCTATGCTCCTGGTCTTCATCACAATCTCCTGAGTATGGGATAACTGTCGGAGAAAGGTTATAACATGCAGATTCACAATGGTTTTTGCACGTTGATCGATAGAAATGGCAGATTCATCACAAAGGTAAGAATGACACCAAACCGCTTATTTCCTTTGAAAATTCAACATGAAAAATTTCCTTGCTTGAGTTCTATCATTCCAAATGATGATTGGTTATGGCACATGAGATTTGGTCACTTTCATTTTTCTGGCTTGAATTACCTGTCGAGAAAAGAATATGTTTCTGGATTGCCTGTTGTGAATATTCCAAATGGAGTATGTGAGACTTGTCAGATTGGCAAGAAGCATAGAGATTCATTTCCAACTGGAATGTCTTGGCGAGCAAAGAAGCTACTGGAGATAATTCATTCAGATTTGTGTTCAGTGGAAATACCAACACCTGGTGGCTGTAAGTACTTTATTACTTTTATTGATGATTTTAGTAGAAAGACTTGGGTGCATTTCTTGAAACAAAAATCAGAAGCATGTGATGCCTTCAAGACATTCAAAGCATTTGTAGAAAAACAAAGTGGTTGTAAAATCAAAGCATTGAGAACAGATAGAGGCCAAGAATACCTCGCTGGTACAAGTTTCTTTGAGCAACATGGAATTGAGCATCAATTAACAACAAGGTACACACCTCAACAGAATGGAGTTGCTGAAAGAAAGAATAGAACGATCATGGATATGGTGAGATGCATGTTGAAGGCTAAACAAATGCCTAAGGAATTTTGGGCAGAAGTTGTTGCTACTGCAGTTTATATTTTAAACAGGTGTCCAACAAAAAGTGTTCAACAAAAGACTCCCGAAGAAGCTTGGAGTGGAAGAAGACCTTCAATCCGACACCTTAGAGTTTTTGGATGTATTGCATATGCTCATGTACCAGATCAATTAAGAAAGAAGTTAGATGACAAAGGAGAAAGATGTATCTTTGTTGGTTATAGTTCAAACTCAAAGGCCTATAAGCTTTACAATCCAGAGACAAAGAAGGTGATTATTAGTCGAGATGTGACTTTTGATGAAGGAGGAATGTGGGATTGGTCCTCAAAGTCACAAAAAGATCCAATAGTGACCTCAAATGATTACGAAGAGATGAATGAATATAATCTGACACCTGATGAGCCAGAGACATCCAATAGACAACAAACAACGCCTGATGAGCCAGAAACCTCCAACAGACAACAAAGGCCGCGTAGATTACCAGCCAGACTGCAAGATTGTGTTTTGGGCAATGATAATGACCCATCTGATGAGGAGATTATCAACTTTGCTTTATTTGCAGATTGTGAGCCATTTACTTTTGAAGAAGCAGTTGATGATGAAAATTGGAGAAAAGCCATGAATGAAGAAATCAATTCAATAGAGAAGAATCAAACATGGGAGCTGACAGAGTTACCAGCAGACAAGAAAGCTATAGGAGTGAAGTGGGTGTACAAGACAAAGTACAAACCCAGTGGTGAGATTGATCGCTATAAAGCAAGGTTGGTGGCAAAAGGATACAAGCAAAAACCAGGTATTGATTATTTTGAGGTATTTGCTCCTGTTGCAAGGTTAGATACAATTAGAATGCTTATTTCAATATTAGCTCAAAATAGTTGGAAAATACATCAAATGGATGTTAATTCTGCATTTCTTAATGGAAATCTGGAAGAAGAAGAAGTGTATGTTGAGCAGCCTGCAGGATATTTGGTCAAAGGAAAGGAGGATAAAGTCTATAGATTGAAGAAAGCATTATATGGTTTGAAGCAGGCCCCAAGAGCTTGGTATAACAAGATTGATTCTTATTTTGTGAAGAATGGTTTTCAGAGATGTCCTCACGAGCACACATTATATATCAAATACATTGATCCTGGAGATGTCCTTATTGTGTGCCTATATGTTGATGACTTGATTTTTACTGGAAATAATTCAGAGATGATTACAAAATTCAGGGAGGCTATGATTCGACATTTTGAAATGACAGATTTGGGCCTAATGTCCTATTTCCTTGGCATTGAGGTCGTCCAAAAAGATGATGGAATTTTCATTTCTCAAAAGAAGTATGCAAGTGATATTCTGAAGAAATTCAAGATGGAGCATTCAAAGCCAGTTTACACACCTGTTGAAGAAAAGTTGAAGCTGACAAGAGAAAATGATGGAAAGAGGGTAGACTCAACCCAATATAAAAGTTTGATCGGAAGCCTAAGATATCTGACTGCGACAAGACCAGATATAGTATATGGAGTTGGATTACTCAGCAGATTCATGGAAGAACCATGTGTTAGCCATTTACAAGGAGCAAAGAGGATTCTTCGTTATATCAAAGGTACTCTAACCGAAGGTATTTTTTATGCTAGTAATAATGATGTGGAACTTGTTGGATACACAGATAGTGATTGGGCTGGAGATATAGAAACAAGAAAAAGCACGTCAGGGTACGCATTTCATTTGGGCACAAGTGCAATTTCATGGTCTTCGAAGAAACAACCAGTTGTTGCACTTTCTACTGCTGAAGCTGAATATATTGCAGCAACCAGTTGTGCTACTCAAACAATATGGATGAGAAGAATTTTAGAAGTAATACATCAGAAGCAGAATAGTCCTACAAAGATATATTGCGACAACAAGTCGGAAATTGCACTGAGTAAGAATCCAGTTTTTCATGGACGTTCCAAGCATATTGATATTCGGTTTCACAAGATAAGAGAGTTGATAGCAGAGAAAGAAGTGGTGATCGAGTACTGTCCCACTGAAGAACAAATTGCAGATATATTTACAAAGCCTTTGAAGATTGAGTTATTTTACAAGTTGGAGAAAATGCTTGGAATGACAAAGTTAAGACCTTGATTTAAGGGAGGCATTGTTGACCAAATTAAATCAAGGAAATATATTCTAGAATTGGTTCTAGAAGTAGTTAGAAAATATTTGAGTTTTCTTAATTATTAAGTTTTATATCTTTTACTTAATAGATAAGTATCATAGCAGGATCAAGCTAATACCACCGCCATTTATTTTTCTAACCGCCATTTAATTCCTTAATCTATAAGGATTGAAAAGCCTATATAAAGGCAAGGTTGTTTAGTGTAAGAAATATATCAAGTTAGAAATAAAATAGTGAGTTTGTTATAAACTACTCATTCTCCTTCCTTTGTTATGTGTGTGGTGTTTATAAATTAAAGTCTCATTTGATATCAAATATTGTATCAATCATTACATCAATTCAATGATGTGAGAAACTATTCTTTCTTCATTCTTTTTGTGTTCATTGTTATTAAACTCTTTGATCATAATATGGTATGATCACATAACACTTTAATTTCTCTTCAATTCTTCAGCTTCTTCTTCCTTGCATCTCTCACAATCTTCTTCATCCTTCTTTGATTGTGTTTAATTTTCAATCTAAATTTCACCAAGCCTCTGCATGTTCAACTTCCAATTCGAGTCTCTAATGAAGATATTGAGTCAGTTTACTACATTCATCTGAGTGAAGGTCCCAATTCCGTAAGGCTTACACCTCCTTTAAATGGTTCTAACTATCTATATTGGTCAATATCGATGCAAAGAGCGCTTAAGCTTTATTTCATTGATGGATCCATTGAAATTCCGGAGCCTCTTGATATGAATATAGCAGTTTGGGAGCGTTGCAACTATGTGGTTCTGTAATACGGTGAACTGACTTTTTATAATCGAAAATGTCGCGGTTAAGCATGAGTCGCCACCGACTTTTATTTTATCCAAACAAATTCGGAAAGGCAAAAAGAAACAGAAAAAAACCTTTTTAAAGAAATCTAAGTTCGGGGGGTAATTTATGCAAAGGGAAGGTGTAAGGCACCCTTTACATCCATGGTTTTCCATGGGCTCTTAATTGCTTTGCTTGCTCGTTTGTTTAGAAAATGTAGATGAAAGAGATAGGGACTTTAGCTCGTAAATGAGCGTAGCCCTTTTGAAAAATTATGAGAAAGAATATAATGAAAGTTTGAGCATTGCAAGGCAATTAGGGGCAATTACCTTAAACTCAGATGATAGGTCTCTTTTTAGCCTTTCAGAATGAAAGGGTCAATCCTTGCCATAAGAGGGCAGGAAGCCTTTCGTTTGGAGGTAGAAGGGTCATCGAATTATCATTCTCCCAAAGACTGACCCATGCCATAGAGAGGCAGGTAGTCTAAGGGGAAGGATCAGAATAGCCTTTCGTAGGCAACCAGAAGATACCTCAGCCTTTTCCGTAGGCAACTTCCGAGGGTCGAGGTCATGTTAGTGTATCGAAGGCAGCATCATTAGGGACCATGACCTTTAATCGAGGCAACATGGCTGAGGTATCTTCGTATTCGAGGGACTGGCTTATTCTGCAAAAAACACAAGGCAACAGACAACAAGGCAACAGAGAGGTTACCCAAAAGCGTGCGTGTGTGCACCAATCACGTGATTATATTCAGAAAATTATCTTATAATTAATTATCTACATTGATTTAAGGCTTGCACTCCCTAAGATTACTAACCACACAATAATATAACAATAATAATGGGGAAGGGAAATTGTAACCAGCGGAGGAGAGGGGAATTGAAACCAGCGGGATATAATTAAAAATTAAAACAGAAAATATTAGAGTTCAGGGTTACCGATACTCGTAGCTTTGGCAATTGACAAACCCTGAAGATTGGAAAAGAAAGAATAAACAGAAAAATGGGTGAGTGCATTATCGGTTCAGAGGCAATCATAGTTAACCCTAATTAATAAAATAACAATAAAAGAAAAAGGGTAAAAGAAACTTAGCTTCGATTGACGAAGGTTTATAGTCGGAGGTAGCCTGAAGCATTGACTCTGACCATCTGAGAATTGACAGAAGAATAAAATACAGTGAGTGTATGGCTAATTCAACGACAATTAAGGCTAACTCTAATTTGGAGGGAAGAAACAAAATAAAATAGAATGAATATTTAAAATAAATATGAAATAGGACTTAGCTTTTAATTTGATCTGATATGGTTTGTAGTCGGAGGAACTCTGGGGGTAACCCTGAATGCTAGAATTAGGTGAATTAGGTGCGGTCGACTCTTGAAGGTCCACCATGGGACTGCAGGCTCTGAAACGTTGGATTAATCCGCGCATGCATAAGCTATGAATGTCTGCAAAGCAGTCCAATGCTCACGATGGTAGTACCTCGCAAAAACAAGAAAGTGGTAGTACGAATATACATAAAATGATAATGAGAACGATAAAAATATGAATAATAGAAATAAAAAATTATAAATATAAACATATTAGACTAAAAAAACATCTAGAAAAGTGTGATTAATAATCTATATACAAGTGTTTAAATTATTTACAAGAAGAAATTGAATGATTTATATAAAAATTGTATACACAAGTTTGTTTTAATCACTAAAGTATTCACAATTTAATTAAATAATAACTAGGCTATAGTAACTAATTAGAAATCCCAAAACGTGGAGATTCAAGAATTTTGACTTTTCAACCCTTATATGAGAACCAATTGGTGGCATTTATTTTTAATTAAAATAAAAAAACAAAACACACATAAATCGGACAATATTTTTTTTTTTAATGAGGATATATTGAAGAAACGAAAATTGGTACAAAAAGGATAGGGGGGACATCAACCAAAACCCTATCAGGAAGAGGAGAACCTAAAGAATGGCAAACCTAGCCTATTCTTTACAAAATCCGCTCTTAAGCTATCAGGAACGGAACTGAAAAAAGAAGTACCAGAGAGACTAAGGCCTATGTTAGCAAACCCATCTGCACAGCTATTGCCTTCCCTATAAATGTGGGAGATCATAAAATTCCAATTAGAAGTTATCTTTATACAATTAATCCATCTATTTCTAAGTTGCCACGGCACCAAAGAGGTGGCCTTAAAAGCCTTGACCACCGCCGTAGAGTCAGTTTCCAGCCAAACATTTTTCCAATTTTTCTCATGGGCGAACTCTATAGCAAACATCGCTCCAGAGAGTTCGGCAATGAGAGAGTTGGAGCTATCTAACCGAGTTGCAAAAGCTGCCAAAAAACCACCTTCACTGTTTCTTGCAATCCCACCACAAGCCGATATACTAGAAGAAGCAGCTCCGTCGCAATTAAATTTGATCCAATTGTTAGGGGGAGGCGACCAAATGACCTCAATAATATTGGGCGCTTTGGGAGGACGAATGGTGACCCCGAAGTTTTTTAGAAGAATAAAATCCTGCATGTTAATAAAAGAGGCAGCAGCACCGCTGCCCGCACAAGAGACAGAAGACAGAATACTGGAGATGGAGGAAGAAAAGGTAGGATTGATGTTCTGAAATCGAACCTTGTTTCGAGATTTCCAGATAGCGTCGATAGTGAAAATGACAGCAGCAATGCACGTGGTCCTGCACTGGCCCGAAGATTTCATATTCATTATATCGCGAATAGTGGACCAATCACGAACCGGAGATTGAAAGTTAAGCTTGTTTCCTAGCCACATCCAAAGATTAACAGCAAACTTGCAATCAAAAAATAAGTGTTGAGAAGATTCTTCCGCCGCTTTGCACAAGTCACACCGAGATGGAAAAACAAAATTCCGCTTTTTCCATTGTTCGTCCGTAGGAACCTTATTGTGAAGGAGCTTCCACATTAGCGCCGATTTTGACGGAGGGATGGATTTAGACCAAATCCAACGCCACCAATCTTTACGAATCCCTTTAAATCTCTTGAAATCAAAAGAAGCTTTAAGGGAGAGATCTCCATTGGGCGATGTTGGCCAAACTATCGCATCAGGCATAGGAGTGGAAGGGATATTGTAGTCGCGAATCCGCAACTGAAGATGGGCAGGAATGGGGGTCACGGCTTTAGAAAAATCCCAACAGCCATTGACAACAAGGGAACTTACGGGCTGTTCGACAATGATGGACGGGTCGTCAATTCCCAAATGTAACGGCTCTCCACACCATTTGTCAGACCAAAGCAGGATCTTAGCACCATCACCCAAACACCAAGAGTAATTTTCCTCAACAATGTGCAGCTCCGATTTAAGACTGGACCAAATCGAGGAGAAGATGTGATGTCTAATAGTCTTACCTTTGCGGAAAACTCTTTGTCTCAGCAGAACAGCCCAAGAGGAGTTAGATTGGAAAAAATCCCAAGCAAGTTTAAGCTTGCAAGCTGCATTTAGACTAGCAATAGATCTAATGCCAAGACCTCCTTCAACAAGGGGAAGGCACATGCTATTCCAAGCCACAGTGATAACTTTATTCTTAGAGATTTCGCCGCTCCAAATAAAACGCTTTATCGCACGCTCAATATCCCGAATGAGAGAGATAGGCCAATCATAGATAGCCATACTATGAAGGAGCATACTTTGGACGACCGATTTAACGAGCTCCACTCTACCGGCAAACGAAAGAAGGGAACCCTTCCAAGAGGCCAGTTTAGAAATGACTTTATCCGCGATAGGACGTAAAAAGACCGCCTTGGGTTTACCTTTGAACAACGGGACACCAAGGTAAACAAAAGGAAGGGATCCAGTCTTGAAACCCATCAGGGATGACAGAATGTTCAATCTCGACGAAGACATGGCACCACCGAAAATGAAGGATTTATTGCAATTAACATACTGACCTGAAACAGCCGCATATTCTTCTAGAGTAGTAAGAATGGTTTTTACGTTGGATATTTTTCCTTTGCAGAAAATTAGGACATCATCAGCATAGAGAAGATGAGATGGAACAGATGTATTGTTAGGTCCCTTTATAATATCAATCTTCTTAGAGGAGACAAGGAGAGAGAGTTTTCTGCTTAAGACCTCTTCAGCCAGGCAGAAAAGAAGCGGAGATAAGGGGTCGCCTTGACGGACGCCACGGGAGCAGGAAAAATAACCGTTGAGCACACCATTAACATTGATCGATAGATGAGCAGAGTAGAGAATACCATGGATCCAGGAGCAGAAAGTAGAATTAAACCCAAACTTTTTCAGGACATTGATTAAGAAATTCCAGTCGAGGGTGTCGAAAGCTTTGGAGATGTCGACCTTTAGCGCAATGTTCCCACACCAAGATTTAGAGTCTAAGAGATTAATTGCCTCGGAGGCCAAACCAATACAATCATGTATATGTCTTCCATGAATAAAACCGCGTTGCTCATGCGAAACCAACACCGGCATGATGGAGGCGAGCCTATCCGCAAGAATTTTGGAGATGATCTTAAATTTAAAATTCGAAACCGCAATAGGACGATATAACTCCAATGAATCAGCCCCTTTGATCTTCGGAATAAGAATAATAGCGTTAGCGTTAAAGCCCGGCAGAATCCAACCTGTAGTAAAAAATTGGATGACGGCATTGGAGACATCGTGCTTGACAATATCCCAGAATTTTTGAAAAAACACGGCACCAAAACCGTCTGGCCCCGGCGCACCATCACCATTGAGATTGAAAACTGCAGCAGAAATTTCTTCTAGAGATGGGATGGCAGTAAGGATCCTGTTTGTCGCCTCATCCACCAGCGAAGGAATGACAGAATCCACAAGATTAGTACCCTGCAATAATAAAGAGTTAGTAGAAAAGAGATTTTCAAAAAAAGCCACTGTATGGGAAGCAATTGAAGCTGGGTCAGAGAGGACATTGTCTCCATTAGAAAGCATAGAGATAGGGCGGAACTTTTGTTTAATTTTAGTAATGCGATGGAAGAAAGCAGTATTTCGGTCACCCTCCGAACTCCACTTGACTTTGGATTTACTCCTCCAAAAATCCTCCTCCATGGCAAGGGCTTTTGTCAAATTGGATTGGGCCACCAATTCCTGGTTCTTGAGATAAGCAGAAGATCCCTTGATCTGAATGTTATGCTGAATAACATTTAACTCCTCTTCTGCTTTCTTGACATTCTCGGAGATGTTACCGAAAATGTTTTTGTTCCATCCTTTAAGATCTTTTTTGAGGAGCTGCAGTTTTTTAGATAGAATAAACATGGGACAGCCGACGATTCTTTGAGACCAAGCATTCTCAATCACCGATCTGCAGCCTTCATGAAGCACCCAAGCACTAAGGAATTTGAACTGGGAAGCCGTTCTCACAGCATTAATGTGAAAGTCCAAAAGAATTGGGTGATGATCCGAGCAAACTTTAGGGAGAGTGGAAACTGAGATGTTGTTGCAAACATTAACCCAACAGGAATTCCCGATACAACGATCAAGTCTCCTCTCAACAGAAAAAGGGAAGTCTCTCTTGTTGGTCCAAGTGAATCTAGCACCAGTAGTAGGAAAATGAAGCAGACTATTAGAGTCGGTCCATTGTTGAAAGTCAAGCATAGGCCTCTTTGCAGGAGAAAGTCTGCCTCGATGCTCATGAGCTCCAATGATTGCGTTAAAATCACCGAGGAAAGCCCATGGGAGAGGATGAGAAGAAAGAAGGGCCGAAAGGTCTTTCCAAAGGTCCCTTCTTTTGTACAGGTTTGTAGAGGCGTAAACAGACGCAAAAGCCAATAAACAGTTGTCCAAAACGATTTCGAAAGCTATGAATTGATCAGATAAGGAGATAATCTTCGGATTGAGTTCATCCCTGCAAATACCCCAAAGAGAGGGTTGATCCATGTTGTTAGAAGAAAAAAACTTTAGGCCCAAATGAGCCAGCCAGTTGGGAGGAAACTTAGCAAACTCGATCTTAGGTTCAGCAATAAACAGAAAATCAGGCTTGTGTAATTTTATTAAGCGCTTTAAGGCTAATCTAGATGAGACATTAGCCACGCCCCGGATGTTCCAAAAAAGGCACTTCATAAAGACGATTTCTTTGGTCCTGCTTGAGACCTGGTGGAGTGTTTTTTCTTTGACCTCGTAACGTGTTTCTGTTGGAGGTTAGCAACTGCAGTGGAGAAAGCACCCTCTGGTAATCCAGCAAGGTTGTCCCATGAATTTTGCAAAAATGCCTCAGTGTCAGGAGCAGCCAAAGCCTGAGTGGCCTCAACAAATTCAGATATTGGTGAGTCAATATCCTCTGGGGGATTAGCAATATAGTTAAGAGAGCTACTGACTACAGCATTTCTATCCACCACAAGGTTGTTAACAACAGGTTCAAGGATAGGGGTGCCGCCCTCAACTTCAGCAACTAAGACCGCGACATCCAACACACCAGCATCTGTTTCCGTATCAATAACAAGAGTGCTCGTAACATTTACTTTTCCACCAGCAGGATCTATGTTCGCATCAGGTTGAGCCGCAGCGACATGAGGTTTCAAAACCGGCTTGAGAGTCTCTTGAGATTTTGAAGAAGAGTTAATATCTTGTTTTCGCAGCAGCTTGCAGTCATGCACAGAGTGGCCCTGTTTCTTACAGTGACTACAAAACTCAGGAAGATTCTCGTATTCTATATCAGCGAAAAACGCAAAACCTTCCCTCTCCACTAAGACATTATGATTCAGAGGTGAAGATAGGTCCATATCTATAAGGACTCTAACGAAATGCCCAAATGTACGGTCCATCCTTGGCTTTGCAGAGGCAGAATCAATACAGATGGGTGTTCCAACACAGCTTGCTATTGCAAATAGAATCCGGGGTCGCCAATATTCTTGAGACAATCCAAAAAACCTAACCCAAACTTGAGCAGTTGTATTGTTTTGAGAGGCTGGGTTAAAATCTCTAGTCCAAGCAAAAAGCTTTAAAGAACCCGGGCTTAAGCTGATAGATCCTGACGCTCTAACGCTGCGCATATCCTCCGCGTTAGCAAAAGTAAATTCATAGTACCCTCTACCCAATGAAAGAACGCCCCAATTTTTTACATTGGGCCAGAGAGAAGAAAGTTTCTTGCGAAGTGCTACAACCGTGAGAGGAGTAGAACCTTTTGGCCACAATACTCGACCGTGAAGGTTGTTTTTGCATTCATCAAGACCGGCTTTATATTCGTCTTCAGGGATGGTAATAGACGGTCTGTCACCCTTGATGACAGGATGAGGCAGTTGTGAAACTGGGATATCACAGACTCCTCGCAGAGCTTGAGCAAAGGATTTCACATGAGTTTGCTTTTGGAGATTCTCGACAGAAGAGGACGGAGGGTTGATAGGAACCGAAGGGATTGGATTAATTTCAGGAAAGAGTGCATCAAAATCCATTGGAGATTAGAAAAGGGGAAAATGAGAAATTAGGGATTTGAGAGTATCATCGAGAGAGTTTTGATCCATAAATCGGACAATATCATTCTGAGAGGGAGACGATGCTTCTCCTTCCTCTCTTCTTTTCCATTTTAAAAAAAAATAAAAATAAAAACAACTATTGATACCATGACATGTGGGATAGAAATAAAAATAACAAAATAAAAAAAACTAACACTACACATAGCATACATGGATGAGAGAGTGAAAACATTAGTTTCTATTCCTCAAATACTCTCTCTGTTACAAACACACATCATATATAGTACCATATTCTTCTTCAAGAACAACACAAAAATAAGATTCATATCTCTCACAATCAAACATTGTCGCCCTTCAATTTTAAACAAACAGCACATACAATAATCATTTGAAGGAAATAAAATCGGAGAAAAGAACCTGAAATTGAATGGCATGCGACAAAAGGATCGATCGGGGGCTGCTTGCAGTTTGAGGAACGGTCGGATCCGGTGTGGTTTTTCCGGCTTTGCGTGAATGGGTGCTGCGTCGTTGTGCTTCTTGTTGTTCTATTCTCTGCAAAAATACAATCGATTTGTAGAAGTGGTTGTGTCCGTAATTGAATCGTGATTGTCGGAGATGGTGACCGCGGATGAGAACTTTGGAAGTCGTTGTGTTTGCAGTCGGTGGTTGGAGATGAGCATTGTGTTGTCGTTGCAATTTAGCGAGTTTTGCTAAGCGTGGTGCGTCATTCGGCATCGAAGATGAAGATGCTGTTGTTGTGCGACTTGGCGGTTGGTCGATTCGGTGATGATGAGAATTGGTGATGTTGATTGCGATGGTAGCGTTTCTCCTCGCGCTATTATAGCTTTCACTCTCAAATTCTTACCGACTGTGCCAATTCATTTATTCGAAATGAAATGGCGTTCGTAAGTATATGAGGGCAAATTTTGGGGTATGACAGGTTCATTCATGGCTTCTCAATTTAGTTTTTGAACAATTGTTCAAACGATCATTTTCTTAGAAAATGCTCTTGATTTATGAGCAGATCTTAAGGAAAGATTTGCTAAAGTTGATAGAATTCGAGTTTCAAATCTTCGAGTTGAGATCAGCAATCTCAAACAAGGTACCAAATAAGTTCTTGATTATTACACTAAAATGTGTGGATAATAGGAAGGCCTAAATTCACACATACATATGCCGACTTGTACGTGCATTCAGCAATGTAGTTGTGAAGCTATGTGTCCTGCAAGAAATTTCCGCATGATTGATCACATCATTCAGTTTTTAACAGATTTGAATGACAAATTTTTTGTTATAAAGTCTCAGGTTCTTCTTATGGACTCTCTACCCTCCATTAAAAAGATCTACTCAATGGTCATTCAAGAAAGCAACAACATTCCTAAGAAAGCAACAACATTCCTTTTACCTAAACCTGGAAATAGCTCTCAAACTAAAACATGCAGTAGTAACAACATTCCTACTGAATGTTTTAATTTAAATTATATAGATATGAAGTGGAAGAAATTGTGAAGTGAAAATAGACAAATCAATCATATAATAATACCATAAAAATGGCTTTCAAATCAACTGCGCACAATAAAAACTTCCTAGTCGAAAGACATGAACATCGTAGATGGGTTAATAACTGTTGGAATATATTATTTCTATTTGTATTATTTCCCTATTTGTATTATTTCCCTATTTGTATTATTTCCCTTTATTCTCCATTAAGGAAAGAATTAATATCATTATTGTATTACCATTATATATACCAGCCTAGAGCTGAGGAATAAAATACAACAACTTTTTTACCATTCCTTTCAATATGGTATCAAGAGCTTTGGGTTAGGGTTTACTGTAAAACTTCCACAACAGCTTCCGGTTGACATACCCGTTTAATCCCCTATGGTGAATCACGGCACGAATTGGCCCGCTCTAGGTTTTGCCTACACCGGATCCAATAATGGCAACGGTGGCGGAAACGGCAATGGTGGCGGAAACGGCGACGAAACATCGGGTGTCACAAACAATGGCAGTTATTTCAATATAGGCGGCAATGACCAAGAGGGTTCCTCATACTCCCTCAAGGTCAATATTCCTAAGATGAATGGGAATAACTATAATGAATGGGCCCAGACAGTTCGCTTGGTATTGGATAGCAAAGGGAAGTTGGGTTTTTTAACTGGAGCAGTAGCTGAACCGGCAGTAGGAAACCCTCTTTACCAACAATGGAAATCTGAAAACTCCTTGATTATTGCGTGGTTGGTAAGCTCTATGGAAACTGGAATAGGTAAGCCTTATATGTTTTTGCCTTCTGCAAAGGATGTATGGGAAGCTGTTAAGGAAACATACTCTGATATTCAAAACTCTTCCCAAATTTTTGGTTTAAAATCAAAGTTATGGCATGCGAAACAAGGGGACGTGAATGTTACTGCTTATTACAATGAGTTGTTGACCCTTTGGCAAGAGTTGGATCTATGTTATGATGACAATTAGAGGTGTACAGAAGATAGTGTTTTGTTTCTCAAAAGACAAGAAAATGATCGTGTCTTCATGTTTCTCGTTGGGCTCAATAAAGACCTTGATGAGGTAAGAGGTAGAGTTTTAGGAAAAATACCATTGCCAACTCTTCATGAAAATTTTGCAGAAATAAGAAGGGAGGAGGCACGACAAGGTATTATGATGGGCAAAACACCACGAAGCTCTGAATCTGAAGGCTCAGCTTTGGCTACTAGGAACCTTGACGAGGAAAAAGGGTAGACAAAGTTCCTTGGTGTGACCACTGTAAGCGTGAATGGCATACGCGTGAAACCTGTTGGAAGCTCAAAGGGAAACCTCCTAACTGGAAGAAGAAAGGTGGTCGTGCATTTCAGGCTAGTAATTCTGATCAAGGGCAGCAAATTTCTTCACCGCAGCTTCCACTCACTACAGAACAACTAGACAGACTGTACAAACTCCTCGAGTCTCCAACTCCTTCTTGCTCTATAGCAACAAAAGGTAATTCTGCATTTATTAGTGTCAGTCCCAGTCATACTTGGATAGTAGATTCAGGTGCCTCTGATCACATGACAGGTGAATCTATTTTTTTCTCTTCATATAGTCCATGTGCAGGTAACCAAAAAATAAAAATTGCAGATGGCTCTTTTTCAGCCATTGCAGGTAAAGGGTCAGTTGTCTTGTCTCTAATCTTAACTCTGAAAAATGTCCTTCATGTTCCAAATTTATCATGTAATTTAATGTACGTCAGTAAATTAGCCCAAGATATAAATTGTCAAACTAATTTTTTCCGATCTCACTGTGTCTTTCAGGATTTGAACTCGGGGAAGATGATTGGCAGTGCTAAGGAGAGTGGAGGACTCTACTACCTTGACATTGGATCTGCATCACAACTACCTTCAAAAACAATAAGTTCCTGTTTTGAGTCTTTTTCTGTTTTGAATAATAAAGATGAAAACATTATGACATGGCATTTAAGATTAGGTCATCCTAGTTTTTCGTTACTTAAAACACTTGTTTCCTAAGTTATTTCATAATAAGAACTTTTCTTCGTTTAAATGTGAAGCATGTGAGTTTGCAAAACATCATCGTTCCCAATTTTCAATACAACCTTATAAACCATCAAAACCTTTTTCTATTATTCATAGTGATGTTTGGGGCCATAACCGTACAAGTACACTCTCTCTCAAAAAATGGTTTATCACATTTATAGATGACCATACAAGAGTATGTTGGGTGTACTTGTTAAAGGAGAAATCAGATGTTTGTCAGGCTGTAAAGAATTTTTTTACAATGGTGCAGAATCAATTTCAAACAAATATCCAAGTCTTTAGAAGTGATAATGGCAAAGAATATTTTAACACTATCCTGGATGATTTTTTTTCTAAAAAATGGGATTGTACATCAAAGTTCATGTCCTAATACTCCTCAACAAAATGGAGTTGCCGAAAGGAAAAATAGACATTTATTGGAGGTTGCTAGAGCTTTACTTTTCACAAATAAAGTACCAAAATATTTGTGGGGCGAAGCCGTTTTAACAGCTACATATTTATTAATAGAATGCCCTCCAAAGTTCTTAATTTTCAAACTCCGATTAATACTTTCAAAGAATGTTTTCCTAGTTCTCGTGTTTTAACTGATTTGACATTAAAAATCTTTGGTTGCACAGCTTTTGTTCATGAACATAAGAATGTTGGAAAACTTGAACCACGTGCTATAAAGTGTGTTTTTGTTGGATACTCCCCAACCCAAAAAGGATATAAATGTTTTGATCCAAAAACCAAAAAAATGTTTGTCACTATGGATGTTACATTTTTTGAAAATAAACCTTTTTTTGATGACACTCATCAAGGGGGGATATAAAGGAAGACTTGTTTCAAATTGAGAACATGAGTTTTTTAAATAATTTATCTTTGCCTGTATCACAAAGTTCTGAGACTTATACTTCTGCACCAACAGAAAATGGCCATGATTCTTTATTTAATCCTACTCCTGTTATGAGTAACGATCCTTGCGAATCTGAGCCTACATTTTCTCATGTAAAAAACAATGAAATTCCTGAAAACGATGATAGTGATGATCTAATTGAAATGCCACAGAATAATGAGTCACTTCAGGAAAACAGATTTGAATTAGGAAACGGGATTTGGAAAGGGAAGGTTTTTGTAAAAAAGAACCACAAAGGAATGGATGAGTCCACATCTCCACACTGTCAGGAATCTGAACCGGGGAATGATCAACCTCCTAAGAATAGGAAAGGTAAGTCCATCTCTGTTTCTGAAATTCGTATTTTGTAACCTGATATAGATGATCCTGTTGCCATTAGAAAACCTGTTAGATCGTGTACTAAACACCCCATGTCCAATTTTATATCATATTCAAATTTGTCTTCATCTCTGTCTGCCTTCACCTCAAAAGTGTCTAGTGTAGAAATTCCAAAAAATGTACAGGTTGCTCTAGAAATTCCAAAGTGGAGGGAAGCTGTACTTGAGGAGATGAAATCTCTAGAAAAGAACAAAACTTGGAGTGTTATGACACTACCGAATGACAAGAAGACAGTTGGATGCAAATGGGTGTTTACTGTGAAGTATAATTCAGATGGGTCCATTGAAAGGTACAAGGCTCGCTTGGTGGCTAAAGGATTTACTCAGACCTATGTGTCGCGGGCGAAAAATCGTTTTGTTCCTCTTTTTGTGGATGAGACACCTGATGCCTTCTTTGGGCTCGAGTGCTCAAAAAAAATGATTTTTCTTTTGTACCGACCAAACTTTTTATTGTTTCCAAAGTAGGAAAAGGAAAAAAGCTGCAATAACCTAAAAAGTGGGGGAGAGATTCCGGGTAAGAGGGTTGGTTATACGAAGGGAAGGTATTAGCACCCAACGTATCTATAGTACTCTATAGGTTTCTTTATTTTGTTTATTCCATTCTTGTTGTGGTGGAGGTTCTTGTGAAATAGGTGGGACCTAAGGTGTTTGTTTGATTATGCTCGCAAAGATCGTCGCGATCCTCTGCATACATATCCCTTAGAGGGAATCAGAGCATCTGTAGCTCGGGGTCTACGGGTGCTAAGGTTTGAATGGTTTTTTTTTGTTTTGTTTTGCTCGCCAAGGATCGACCTTGTGCCTACGTATTCTCAAAGGGATGTTGAGAAAGTCAGAGCAATCGTAGTTCCCACTTATGCTAGTGGAAGCAAAGGAAAATAGACAAATGTCGTCTAAATGCTAGATGTATCTAATCTATATCATCACATACATCTGTTTGATTTGTTTGAAAATCTTTTCATTATAAGCCCGGGGCCATGCCACTTAGGGTGCTTAGAATGATAAAGATGTTTTTGTTTGTTTAACCAGCCTTGTGGCAAAAGTTTCAATGAAGTCAGCCTTGTGACAAAAACTTTGATTAATCAGCCAGCCTTGTGGCAAAAGTTTCAATGAAGTCAGCCTTGTGACAAAAACTTTGATTAATCATCCAGTACGGTGGTAAAACAGTTTGATTGATTAGCCAGCCTTGTGGCAAAAAGTTTGATTGATTGATTGATTGATTGTTTGATTGTTTGTGATGATATATAAGAGATACTCCTAGCATAGAGATGAAAAATGTCTAATCTCCTAGGGTATTTGTTTTGGATATTGGGGATGCTTATAAGAAGCCCGTGGGTCCTTGTACGAAGCCCAAGAGGAGGCTATCCGAGGGTCCTTGCATTGTAAGCCCAAGAGGAGGCTATGGGAGGGACAATCCAGGGTCCTTGCATTGTAAGCCCAAGAGGAGGCTATGGGAGGGTCACTCGTTTGTACAAAGCCCAAGGGGAGGCATGGTATAGTTGGTTTGAGCTCTTAGAGCGATTTCACCGGGAAACCATACTCTATGTCCTAACCTAAACTAGTGGAGATTCTTTGCACGAAGCCCAATAGGAGGCTATGGGGAACCTAGTGTTGTACTAAGTTAAACAAGCACACATATCACACATATGAACAAACATGAACAAGTATGAACAAACATGAACAAATATGAACAATTATATATATGACAAAGTGTGTGTATATAATGGAGTTTATGAAGGAAATATACCTGTAAGCATGATCCATTTGTATACACGGGGCTCGGGACTCACACTCGGGGAGAAGTCCACTTGAGTTTATTCAAAGCTATGTAAACAGGTATTCACAAAAGGGCTTGGGACTTATACCTACATGGAGGCCCATGGTATTTTTGGGAAGATTTAAAGAAAACCTTCATTTTTGGTTTGTTATTCAAAGTTAAAAATCAAACTGATCGAGATATGTACAAAAGGCGTACAATGAAATACCTAATTTCACGTACTTGAGTGGGTATGTACAAAAGGGCTTGGGACTTATACCTACATGGAGGCCCATGGTATATTGAAAAGTTTTGAAGTTTCTTTGAAGTTTTGTTGTTTTGAAGATGATTTGAAAATTGTTTGAAAAGATTTTATTTTGAAGAAGTTTTATGTACAAAGAAAAACTGTATAAAAGGAAAAAGGAGTGGGTCTTATACTCTCTAATATTCGAGAGGCCCCTGTTTTATTTTCATAAAACAGGGTGGATGGTTTTGAAAAAGAGTTGAAAGATTTGGCGTTAAAAACTGTGAAGGTTTTGGTTTGAAAAAGTTTTCTGTTAAAAAAAAGTGTACAAAGAAAGACGAAAGGGACTTATACTCTCTAATATTCGAGAGGCCCCACTTCGTTTTGAAAATCAATTGATCAATTACAAAGATTTAATCAAAAGTTTCAAAAAGAAATGGTTTATTGTTTTTGAAAAGAATCGCGATCGCTCGTTTTAAAACGATTTGAATTTTGAAAGAAGTCAAATTAATCAAGATAAACAAAAAGATTGTCTTCAATTAACATTTAGATGATTAGGGTTTGCTTCAAAAAGTATTTACAAATGATTAACTTTGAAAATCAAATGAAAAATAATATTTAAAAGTATTAAAATTACTTAAAAACAAGTCATTTTAAACCTATTTAAAAATGTATTAAATAAATCTTTTTTGATGATTTTTTTTGGTATTCATAAAATATGTATATTAAACAAAGAGTATGCAAAAAATGAAGTTAAAATGAGTTAATTTGCTATGTTAATTAATTAAGTGAAGTTGTTAAAAAAATGAATGAGAAAAGTGGCAAAAAATAAGCTTTTGGTCCTGCCAGGGTTTGAACCCACGCCCTCTCTCTCACCAGCCAAAACACACAACCAACTGAGCCACGCTTGTGGCTTGTTAATAACACGCATCAAACTGATTATATTTTAAAACTTGGATTTGAAATTTCTGAAACAAAAATGGCGCCAAGAACACACCTTCAACTGATTTTTGAAAATCTTTGAAACTGGATTGTTTTGATCAAGTAGATAGTCTATCTTGCTCGGTTTTGGACGAGGAACACAATGGTATCATTTAATTGCATTTATTTTCACTCTAAGATCATTGGTTTTCTGATGAACACGAAGAACCCTAATCTTATGATTCAATCTGAAATTGTGTATAATTGATGAATTGTGAAATTGATTGAGGGCTATTGATCAGTGATAGTGCAGAAACAAGATAGCAACTCAATTTTTCATTTATGATGCATGTATGTATGAGTTTGAAGTTCATAGCACTTACCTTCAAAAACGGCCAAGCTGGGATTCGAATTCTGCAATAGAGGTGTTACAGAAGTTGTTTGATGATCTGGATAGCTTCAATGGACCATATGGAAGGTGTCTGGATGCTTGGAGTGGATTGAAAACATCTGGATCAGTTGGTGGAACCCGATCTGCAGTTGCTTCAAGTATGAATCGAGCTTGGTGATTCTGAAGTTTTTGATTGATGATGAGTGTTGGGATAGTTCATATGTGATATATATGAGGTGTTGGAAGTGTTAGTTTGGACAGATATAGCTTGGTATGGATTTTGGCATGATAAGGTTCAATATATGCAAATATGGAAGTGAGGTAGTGATTTTGGGTTTTGAGGTGTTTTTGGGTGTATGAGTGATTCAAACACATCCCATATGGTGTTTATGGTTTGCTAGAATCATCACTTTGGCCATAGCTTCAAGGATTTGGAGGTTGAGTTTTCTACCTCTTTGAAAACTATGAAACTTGCAATTCAAGAAAGAAGAGAGAAAACCTATAATTGTGAGGTTTTGGTGTGATTTGAAGAGTGATTTGAACCTCTATTTATAGGCCAAGGATTCTGAATGAAGAGCTTTGCAAGTTGATCAAAGAAATGATGATTTGGCTTAAGAGATAAAATGGAATCTTTCACATTAAATGCAAATGGTTAAAAGTGACTTAACCATGGTTATTTCTCAAGCTTCTTATCCTCTTCCATTCTGATCTCAAATCAGAAAATATCATTCAATTATTGCTTCTATGCATCATTACTTGGATCATTTGGCAAATTGGTTCATAACTTAGTGAAAATGGCATGTAATTTCAAGTGAAAAGTTCACTAATGTCAAAATTCAAAACCATGGCTACACTCCATATTTTTTCATGCTCTTGGACATTTTGGAAAGCTCATGTTACACACTTCAAAACCCTAGTTGAAAGTTTCTTCAAGACCTTTAAGGAAATGGGTGAAAAAGATCCATGAACTTTGAAGAAAATGAAGTTTTAAGTGAAATTTTCATAAGATGCCAACTTTGAAGCTCCATATCTCTTAAATGGTTGATCTTATGGAAAAAATTTATATGTGTCAAAGTTGTTTATTGGATCAAAATCTACAACTTTCATGTTGGAAGTTTTTTTCAGTTTGTAGGTGAAATTTTGAGTTATTCCCCTCCAAAGTTTGGAAAAAACCATGAAAAACACTTAGAAAAATTTTCTAAGTATGAAAGTCAAACTTTTGACTTTTTGATTCTTGATTGATTTTCTTGATTTTTCTTGATCAAATGATTTCTCCTATCATATATTGATGATTTAAAACTTCAAAAGTCATGGTTGACCAAAATTCCCCAAAAGTCAATGGTGATTCTGTACAGTTGACTTTTTCAGACGAATCGCGTTTCTGGAGATTTCAAATGAAACATGCTATCCTCATCATATGAATGGTATGAATGGATCATATTGAAGCATTAGAGGATATTGAACCATAGTTTGAGTTGTGACACCATGTCCTGATTAAAAAAGTCAGTTGTTCAGTGAATTAGGTCAAAAACCCTAATTGTCGACCTGATGAAATTGATGACTGTGGATCTTGAATTGAGATGTAATGTCCATTGGATTTTGTTATAGGGATTATTTGAGGATGATTGAAACCTTTGATTGACTCCCTGGGGATTTTTAGGGTTTCCCAAATGTGATCCCTGATTTCAGTCCCTGATAGTTCAAAACCCTGATCTGAGGATTTGTCTGATCAATCTTGGTGTAGGAGATGTATTGAGCCAATGGATTAGGTCAAAATGATGCACTTGAGGTCTTGATATCATGTCCCAAGTCATTAGGTCAAATCCTGAGCAAAAGTCAGGAGTATGCTATCTTCAGTGAAAACCCTAATTCAGTCGATTCAAGGCTGTTGAGCTTGTTGAAATGAATCTCTGAGGACCAAATGTTGATTGTAGATGAAGATGACTCATTTGAGATGAAGGGGGGAACAAAACCCTAATTGATTGGTATTTGTACTGATGAGTGATTTCCTGATTAAATCCTGCTGAGTCACAAGTAACAAACACAAGCTATGCAATTTGTTAGAGATGCAAATGATGTATATGCAATGATATGAGGTGGTATCTTAGGTCAAAAATTGGGGTATGACAGATGCCCCTATTTAAGTTTCTTCAACCTGAGACATGAAGATTGAAAATCTTCGTTTTGATAGGGTGGAAGAGACTTAAATATCAGAAGACGCGAATTTTGGACCTAAGATACCAAAATTGCGAATGATGCAAGGATATCTTTACCGAGGGGATATCAAGAACTGACTCCACTGGGGACAAGAGATTGGGAAGGACGTCTCAATCCATTTTAGGAAGAGAATCCGTTTTCTTTCTTTTCGGGGAAGCAAGTGTATGCTTCACCGGGGAATGATAGCTTTGTAAGAAAAGCTTACCTACCGACATTATCGACTATCAGCATGGGGATAGACTTGTTTGATAATGCGAAGGTGAAAGGTATGAAACTGTATTACCGACTATCAGCATGGCGATAGACTTGACAAGGTAAAAAGAGTTTCAAAGGTTCGGTTAATATTACCGACTATCAGCCTTGTGATAGACATGTTAAATAATATAACCAGAACAACAGGGTTACCGACTACCAGCCTTGTGATAGAGGTTTTGAAGACATGATCAATTATCAGCCAAGTGATAAAATGATTCTGGAGACTTTGCTAGGGAAATTACTGGTTATTCAGCCTTGTGAACAGTAATAAGGCCCTGATTTGTCAAATGGTCTTCATGATAGATTTCCTAGAGAGGAAAAGTCTTTTGGAAGAGACATAAGTTGCTCGGATGATGAGGCTATTGCTTATTGTCTGTTTTTTCTTGACTCTATTTGAGGAATTGGAATTTGAATTTTTGGTAAAGACAGGGTTCTATCCATGAATGAATTGGAAAGAAACAGTCAAACAAGACTTTGTACCCATGAGGAATGAACTCAAATTGGGATTTTCTCCTTTGTTTTGAGAGGAGAAAACTAAAGCAACCTTCTTCCACGAGGAATGATCTCAGTGGGGAACTGGAGAAAGAATATGTTCTTTTTGCTTATGGGTGACGACCTACTGGAGAGATGACACGCCCATTTTTGTTTCTTCTCTTTTTTCTTCTTTTTTTTTCCTTTTTTTTTTTTTGGAATAGATATATCCTGAACAAGCGATTATTGAAAAATGCAAGAATGCATAAATGATGCAAATATGTATGAATGATGAATGTCATGAATGTAGCATGCATACTGACAATACTGACAGACAAAGAAGTATACTGGAGGGGGACCGATGTCGCAATATAACCAGATACTTGGCAAATGTTCTTCAACACGGTGTAGATAACACGGGTGATGAATGGTGTTGCATGCTTTCAACTTCTCTGGGGAAGATGAGCATCTTTTCTTATTGAGATGGAAGAACTTCTTCACTGGAGATGGAAAAATCTTCGTCACTGGGGATAAAAGACCTTCTTTACTTGGGGATAGAAGAGCTTCTTTACTTGGGGATAGAAGAGCTTCTTCACTGGGGATAGAAGAGCTTCTTTACCTCGAGGGATAATTGCTTCAAGAATTCTTTTCCGGGACAAGAATACCGTTGTCTCAACAATTTTCCAGGGAGAATCCTTTTGTTCATCCTATGGAGACGACTGCTGATGTTCCTTCTGTTGTTCACAACTCAAAGGAAAGTTTCGCTTTTATTTTGAAAAAGTGAAGTAAAATTCATTTAAAACTTTTTTTCTTTTCTTTCAAAAACGAATAACACAATTAAAGCGTCATTTTGCAAGCTAAAAGAAATTAGAGATTGCAAACAAGTGGGCACAAGGCTCAAATTTATTTAATAGGATGGTAATCAGCTAAAGGCGTGATTCCATGGAGTATTTACAAAAGTTGGAAATGGTAATTATGCGGAAAAGGCTACATTGAAAGCAATAACCACTATTCCCTCCCAACAACTTTGAGTTCTAACTGTGCTTGTCGCTTCAGATTGGTAATGATTTGATTGAAGATCCTTTGATGAAGTACAGACTCTTCAGGTGACGAAGTATGGACTAATGCAGTTACTTTGTCATAAATCCCTAATTTTTGCCTAGATTGCCCTTTCAGGTTTTCAATCTACCAGGATGAATTTTTTCTGTTTTTGTCTCTAATTTTTGCCTGGACCGCCCTTCCGGGTTTTCAGTCCACCGAGACGCTCATTTTTGCCTAAGTCGCCCTTTGCGGGTTTTCGACTTACCGAGCTGTTCTTTTGTATTATATTTTTTTTTAGACAAAGTATTTCTTGACTGCATCAGCATTCACAGGATGTGGGAGTTCATCACCATCCATGGTTGCAAGAATCATGGCGCCGCCAGAAAATGTTCTTTTGACAACATACGGGCCTTCGTAATTAGGAGACCATTTGCCCCTAGAATCTGGTTGAAAAGACAAGATCTTTTTAAGCACGAGGTCGCCTTCTTGAAATTCACGAGGTCGAACCTTTTTGTTGAAGGCGTGTTTCATCCTTGCTTGGTACAACTGTCCATGGCATAGAGCAGTCATACGTTTTTCTTCGATTAAGTTCAACTGATCGTATCTGTTTTGACACCATTCAGCCTCTGATAACTTGGTCTCCATGAGGACTCTCATTGATGGAATTTCAACTTCTACGGGGAGCACAGCTTCCATGCCGTATACTAGAGAAAAGGGAGTTGCCCCTGTTGAAGTACGCACTGAAGTACGGTACCCATGTAAAGCAAAAGGCAGCATTTCATGCCAGTCTTTGTAAGTGACGACCATTTTCTGGACGATCTTCTTAATGTTCTTGTTGGCAGCTTCAACCGCGCCGTTCATTTTTGGTCTGTAAGGAGAAGAGTTATGATGCTCAATCTTGAATTCCTCACACAATTCTTTCATCATCTTGTTATTCAGGTTCGAACCATTGTCAGTAATGATCTTGCTGGGAATACCATATCGGCAAATGATGTTATTCTTGATAAACCTCACAACCACTTGTCTTGTAACATTGGCGTAAGATGCTGCTTCGACCCATTTTGGTGAAGTAATCAATTGCTACTAAGATGAAACGATGACCATTTGAAGCCTTTGGTTCGATCATTCCAATCATGTCAATACCCCACATGGAGAAAGGCCACGGAGATGAGAGAACGTTGAGTAGAGTCGGTGGCACATGGATCTTATCTGCGTAGATCTGGCACTTGTGACATCTCTTCACATGTTTACAACAATCAGATTCCATTGTCAACCAATAGTATCCTGCTCTTAAGATCTTTTTGGACATTGCATGCCCGTTTGAATGAGTTCCAAAGGACCCTTCATGCACTTCATGCATTAACATGTCTGCTTCGTGTCTATCCATGCATCTGAGCAAAACCATGTCGAAGTTTCTTTTGTATAACACATCTTCATTCAGAAAGAAACTGCCAGAAAGTCTCCTTAGAGTTTTCTTATCTTTGTTTGATGCCCCAAGCGGGTACTCTTGAGTTTGAAGGAAGCGTTTGATGTCGTGAAACCACGGTTTATCATCGATGACTGCTTCAGTTGCGAACACATAGGCGGGCCTTTCAAGGCGCGTGATTCTGACTTTAGGCACATCATTCCAGTGACTGACTTTGAACATGGAAGATAGAGTAGCCAAGGCGTCTGCCATTCGATTCTGATCTCGAGGTATATGATGCAATTCAACCTTGTTGAAGAAAGTCAATAGACGTCTTGCATAATCTCTGTAAGGAATCAAGCCAGGGTGGAAAGTTTCCCATTTGTCTTTGATTTGGTTGATCACGAGAGCTGAATCTCCATATATGTCTAGGATCTTGATCCTTAAATCAATGGCTTCTTCGATACCCATGATACAAGCTTCATATTCTGCGATGTTGTTGGTACAATTAAATAGCAGTCTGGCAGAGAACGGGATATGAGTACCCTTGGGAGTGATGATGATTGCCCCAATTCCATTGCCAAAAGCGTTTACTGCTCCATCAAAAATTAGGCCCCATCTTGATCCAGGATCAGGACCTTCTTCAGGTAACGGTTCGTCACAATCTTTCATTTTCAAGTACAAGACATCTTCATCAGGAAAGTCAAACTTGAGAGATTGATATTCATTAATTGGTTGATGCGCCAAATGATCGGCGAGAATGCTTCCTTTGACCGCTTTTTGAGCACGGTATTCAATGTCATATTCGGATAACAGCATTTGCCATCGGGCAATCCTTCCTGTTAAGGCAGGCTTTTCAAAGACATACTTGATCGGATCCATTTTGGAGATTAACCAAGTAGTATTGTTGATCATGTACTGGCGGAGACGTTTTGAAGCCCAAGCCAAAGCACAACATGTTTTTTCGAGCATGGAGTAACGAGACTCACAGTCTGTGAATTTCTTACTCAGGTAATAGATGGCATGCTCCTTCCTACCGGTTTCATCTTGCTGTCCAAGCATACAGCCCATGGATTCTTCTAACACGGTAAGGTACATGATTAATGGTCTTCCTTCAACTGGAGGAATCAATATCGGTGGTTCTAACAGGTATTCCTTGATACTGTCAAACGCTTTCTGGCAATCTTCAGTCCATACAACCCCTTGATCTTTGCGGAGAAGCTTGAAAATTGGCCCACAAGTAGCAGTCATTTGAGAGATAAATCTGGAGATGTAGTTTAATCGTCCAAGAAATCCTCTTACTTGCTTTTCAGTTTTTGGTGCAGGCATCTCTTGAATAGCTCTGACTTTGTCGGGATCTACTTCAATTCCTCTTTGGCTGACAATGAAACCCAAGAGTTTTCCAGATCTAACCCCAAAAGTACATTTGTTAGGATTCAAGCGAAGCTGATATTTCCTTAGTCGTTGAAACAACTTCAAAAGGTATTCAATATGTTCTTCTTCGGTGCTGGACTTGGCTATCATGTCGTCCACATAAACTTCAATTTCTTTATGCATCATGTCATGAAAGAGAGTAGTCATTGCCCTTTGGTAAGTTGCGCCTGCATTCTTTAATCCAAACGGCATCACTTTGTAGCAAAAAGTACCCCATGGGGTGATGAAAGATGTCTTCTCCATGTCTTCGGGAGCCATCTTGATCTGATTATAACCGGAGAACCCGTCCATGAAGGAAAAGACGTTGAACTTAGCGGTGTTATCAACCAGCATGTCAATATGTGGTAATGGAAAGTCATCTTTTGGACTGGCTTTGTTCAAGTCACGGTAGTCAACACATATTCTGACTTTGCCATCTTTCTTCGGAACTGGCACTATGTTGGCCAACCATTGAGGATACTCAGAGGTGACAAGAAAACCTGCGTCGAGTTGCTTTTGAACTTCTGTTTTGATCTTGTTAGCCATATCAGGGTGAGTCCTTCGTAATTTCTGCTTAACTGGCGGACATTCTGGCTTCAATGGCAAGTAATGCTGAACAATATTGGTATCCAACCCAGGCATGTCTTGGTAGGACCAGGCAAACACGTCAACATATTCTTTGAGAAGGTCTGTCAACTTACTCTTGACATCAGCATCAAGCAGCGATCCAATGGTCACTTCTTTTTTGTCTTCTTCAGAACCCAAGTTGATCTTTTCTAAAGGCTCTTTGTGAGGCAGAATGGCTCTTTCCTCGTGCTTAAGTAATCGAGAGATCTCGTCCGGGATCTCCTCTTCTTCCTCTTCTTCGGCTTCGAACACAGGAAACTCAAAGTTGGGAGAGGGCATAGGGTTATTGCATTCAATGGGTTTATCAATAGTAAATCTGCACATGTGATTTATATCTATTTCAGAAAATTTATGAATGCAGGAGTGTATGCAGATTTTTTTTGAAAAAGTTTTTATTTTTTTTATTTATTTTTTTTTGGTTTTTTAGGATTACCATTTCCAGAAAAAAGCAAAAATAAAACATATAATGTAGGGAATTCAAAATGACACTTTATTTATGATTCATTTTTGAAACAAAGCCCTAAACACAAACTCATTTGCCTTGGGCAGGACAAAGAGGGAAACTTTTAAAACAAAGCCCTATACACAAAGTTATTTGGGCGGAACATTTAAAAGCAAAGCCCTATAAAACATCTCTCTACTTTGGGCAAGGCAGGAGGTCAAAATAACAGCGAGGTGATTACTTTGAGCGGCGGACAACATTCGGAACGTCGACAGCCTTCCAGTAGCAACGAACTCCTCTGTGTATTATGTATTCAGGAAAATCCTCCCCAGAGTGATCTTCAGTATTGACATTGACCGCTGGTCGAGCAGGATTTGAAGGTCCTGGTTTGTCACCCTTGTTCTTTGTAGAGTTGAAACGGTCTTCTCCTACTTCTTGAAGAGCATAAGACGAGTCACAGTCTTCAGAATTTTCAGGATGTATTTCCCAGTCTTCAGGATGAAGAGACTCATTGTCAGCGACACTTTCCGAGTCAGTTGCGGGACCATCTTCCCCTTCATCTTCAAAAATGGCATTTATGTGATAGTAACCATCTTCAGGATTATGAACCTTGGCAGATGCATTGAAGCTGAAATCTTCAGTAATTTCAGGCTGCTGAGAAAATTGACAGGGCTGATAAGCCTCTTCTGGTTGACTATTATATTCACAGGAATCTCCCCATCCAGTTGGTTGGATATCCTCAATCGCAATCTTGTAACTTTCAGGTGCAGTGTATTTCACCATATAATCAAATTTTCCACTTGGTTGTCCCAAGGTGTCCCAAACCTCTGCAGGAATAGGCGGAATTTCTTTAGCACTTGTTTTCTCTGAAGGAGGATATGGTTCTTCCTGAGATATGTATCCCGAGTCATTGAGATAACATTTCCATTCTTCTTCAGGATCAGGTAGACCTTCTTCAATGCATTCTTCAATAAGGACATTAACCTCTTGAGGAATTGGGTTAAGGAATCCTCCACTAATGAATGTTTCTTTGATCGGTCGAAGGGTTTCATCCTTCTTGGTGCAGTTTGAGAATGTTGGTGAACATCCGAGACCTGCTCTAGTTTCATTCTTGGTAGGGATCACAACTTGCCCCCAGCCAGTGGTAGTTCCATCTTTTACTACTTTCATTGCCTCTTTGTAAGAAGAGATTGATGCTTTCCTTTTGGAAGATTCGTCTTCTAAAGAGAGACCTTGGAACTGAGTTCCTTCCACATCATCGGCACTTATGAAAGAGAAATTGGATAAATGACTCACCATTAAGGCTTGTTCTCCACTTATCGTTACCAATTTTCCATTTGTTACAAATTTTAACTTTTGATGGAGCGTAGAAGTTACTGCCCCTGCTTCATGGATCCATGGTCGTCCCAACAGACAGCTATAAGCAGCTTGAATGTCCATGACCTGGAAGATGATTTGAAATGTATGTGGACCAATTGTCATGGGAAGGTTGACTTCGCCGATAACAGACTTTCGCGATCCATCAAATGCTTTGACAACTACGCCACTGAACTTCATAGGCATTCCTTGGTAAGACAAGCGAGCAAGAGTCGTCTTCGGCATCACATTCAAGGAAGATCCGGTGTCTACCAGTACATTGGACAAAGAGTCTGACTGACAATTCATAGAAATGTGCAAAGCAAGATTGTGATTTTTACCCTCCTCGGGGAGTTCTTCATCACAGAAGCTTAAATTGTTACAAGCTGTTATGTTGGCTATTATCCCATCAAAGCGATCAACAGTCACATCATGATCTACAAAAGCTTGATCTAAGACCTTCATCAGGGCTTCCCTGTGAGCTTCTGAATTCAACAGCAATGAAAGTATTGAGATCTTTGAAGGAGTCTGCATAAGCTGATCCACAATCTTGTATTCACTTCTTTTGATAAGCTTCAAAATTTCATCAAAATCTGGATTGACATTGGTTCCACTGGACTGACCAACATCAATGTTTGTATTACTGACAGGAGTTTCCTCAGGATTCCCCACTGATGTATTGACAGGATTTTGTCCGGTTGCAGGAGCAACAGGCTGCTTTGGAGGTAGTGGAGTATACACACGTCCACTTCTTGTTACTCGACTCACATCAGCGATGTTTACGACAGATGATAGAGTTGGTAAAGGAACTTCTTGTCCATCCTTTATCATTGTTGCATTGTAGTTGTATGGAACTGCCTTGTCAGAGTCATAAGGAACAGGTCCAGGTAGACAAATGATCAAAGGAGCAACAGGAACCTTCGGCTTGTTGTAGGTAACTTCCATGCGCTCAGGCATGTTGAAATGAGGAACGATGATGTTAACTGTAGGCATTTCCGAGTTGATATCTGAGACTAAAAGCTCATGCGGATAACATCCTATCATGTTAACTTCATTTTCATCCCTATTTCTATAGATCTCAATAGTACCATTATCTAGCAAAACTTGGAGATCTCTTCTCACAATCGAACACCCGTGAGGATCCACACAACATATTCTACAGGAACCGTATTGATGCTGGCGAAAATTCGGCCCCCGACAAAGAGTAGCATGCATTTGTACCAAATCTGCTCTTGAGAAGTTGATATTATAGACTCGGTATTGGCCAGGACATCCGTACACCATGTTTACAACATGCCCTCCATGATTGGGCAGCGGATTTGCTTGCACATTTGGATTCAAATTTCTGAAAGAGAGAAGATTAGATCTAACCAACCTCTGGACTTCATATTTCAAAGCTATGCAATGCTCAAGATCATGCCAGGTGCTCCTTGATGATAAGGGCATGAGACCTCAGCTTTGTACCACCATGGGAGTCTCTCAGGTACTGGTGGTGGTGCTCTAGTTTGAACGAGGCCTTTTTCAATCAAAGCAGGGTACAATTCTGTATAGGTCATTGGAATCGGATCAAACTGTGGAGCTCTTTGCACACGATTCTGATTGTTGTTAAGTTGTTGAGCCTGTTGTCGAGGCTGTTGTTGTTGAAACTGCGGGGTAAATCCCGGATTTGGCGCTGTATTAACGACTGGCGCAATAGCAGCTACTTGTCGTTGACGATTGACGTTCCCTCTTGACTTTCCTTGGGACACCATGTCAACACTTTGTTCTTTCTTCTTTTGGAAACCACTTCCGAACTTTTTGGTTCCACTCGAAGATCCACCTTCTTTAGTCAGACGTCCGGTTCGGACTCCTTCTTCTAGACGCATCCCCATGTTTACCATTTCGGTGAAGTCACTTGGAGCACTAGCAATCATGCGTTCATAATAAAACGGACTGAGAGTATTCAAGAAGATCTTGGTCATTTCTTTCTCTTTTAACGGTGGATTAATCTGAGCAGCAGTTTCTCTCCATCGTTGGGCATACTCTTTGAAAGCTTCATGATCTTTCTGAGCCATGGATCGAAGCTGATCTCTGTCGGGAGCCATATCCGAGTTGTATTTGTATTGTCGGACAAAGGCCTCACCTAGGTCATTGAATGTTCGAATATTAGTGCTATCCAAGCCTGTGTACCACTTCAGTGCGGCACCAGTCAAACTGTCTTGAAAGTAATGGATAAGCAACTGATGATTATCTGCATAAGTAGACATCTTTCTGGCATACATCACGAGATGACTTTGCGGACAAGAACTACCTTTATACTTCTCAAAGTCAGGGACCTTGAACTTAGCCGGTATTTGTACACTGGGAACCAAACATAGCTCCTGGGCATTCTTTCCAAACAAATCTTTCCCACGAATAGCCTTGACTTCCAATTGAATCTTGTTGAACTGTTCTTGGAGATCTTCCACAAGATTACGCGGATTTGTGCTATCACCTTGATCATGATAAATCTCATTGCCTTCATAAGGAACAGTGTGAACCGTAGGGGTCGGAGCTGTCATAGTGGGTTGAGAAAGTGCCATAGTGATTTGGGAAAAAGTTACCCCTGAATGTGGAATAAATGTTGAACCTTGTGCAGCAGGCGCTTCAGTTGTAGCTGTTTGAACCCCAGAGAAATTATGGCGGAAACCTGTACCAAAACTGAAAGGCGTGCCCCAACCTTCTGGCATGGAGAAAGATGGAATGTTGAATGCAACTGTAGAAACTGGAGTAGTGACTTCAGATGTTACCGTTGTTTGACTGTTGGGTGGCGGCGGCTGATTCTGTGCGGCCATTAAGGAATCAACCAGAGTAGTGAGACTTTCCAACTTTTCCTGAAGGGTGGTCACTGTACCACGAAGCTCAATATTCTCTTGTTCAGAGTGTTCCATTACTCTTCTTCTGCTTGAACGAGTATTGTATCTGTGATCTGATTGCGAGCGCGGTCGAGAAACTTTGAGACGCGACAGCTTGACGATCTATTGGAGAAAGATCCAAAAGATAAGACTCTATACAACAGACTCGATATGCAGAATGATGTATGCAAAAAGAAATTTATGATTTTTCCAAATATTTTAAAGATTATTTCCTTGCAAACATTTGAACACAAACAATTCTTTTATTGAAATAATGGGAAATGTTACAACATTGGAGCATAGCTCCTTACAAAATCAAATGATACATGAAAATCTAAACAAATCCTAAACATCTTCATCAGACGAAGAACCAAATGCGTTGTGCAGCTTGAGCTTCATGATTTCTTTCCCATAGTAAGCTTTCAACTCGGCCTTTTCAGCTTTCAGCTTGTCAACAACATTCTTCCAATTGTCAGGCATCGGAGCGTTGCTTGTCGAGGCTTCAGGATTTTTCTTGCTTTCTTTGATGTATCTTCTGATTGCAGCGTCTTTCCGACGGATCTTCTCATCTTTGCTCATGAGCCATCCATCCTGATAATAGAGAGTTTCTTCGTGATCTTTCACCCTTTTCTTCAACTTTCTATTTTCCTCATCAGTTTTACGAAACTTTTCTTCCCAAGAGTCCTTTTCTACCCTTATCTTGGCTAAAATCTCCTGGTACTCTTCCACATTGTTAATGGGAACATTGGGTAGTTGAGACACCACAGGGAACATGGGTTTTTCATAATCATAAGGCATTCGAAACTCCTTTGCTCTTTTCTTTACCCAGCAGGTGTAGGTGTCCGTAGCAATGCAGTTCTTTATATCACCTTTCCCTTTCCATCGGACGTCGTACCAAGCTCTCACCATTCTGGTTTTCAACCCTTGAGGATCCTCCCCTTCTTGGTAGAAGTAGCTTTCCACTGCGAGACCAATTGGTTTAACTGAATTTGCATACCCGAGTTGTCGTCGGGCTAGGACCGGATTGTAGTTAATTCCTCCTTGTGTACCAATGAGGGGTACATTGGCGAATTCTCCACAACTATCAATGATTTCTGTGCCGCAGCGAGCCAGAGTACACCAATGGATATCATTATTAGTAAGGGACATAAGTCTTCGAGGCCAATGCAAACCTTCTCGGTTTTCCGTGAAAATAGGAGACTTAGGTAAGTGTGAAACAATCCATTTGTACAAAAGAGGTGCACAACATACAATGATTCCACCACCTTGGCGATTTTTGTGATGAATAGAGAAATACATG